>NC_136966.1:41523008-41560508 GCF_032717465.1 Coenobita brevimanus
ACGTTACTTCGCCCCCTTCCCCACTCACCCCGCTCCCTCACTTCGCCTCTCGTATTTTTCGTACCCTGTTTGTTTACATCCCAGTCTTGGTCGCGTCATGCTGTGTCGTAAAGTCCCGTCATAATGCCTCGGTATACTTGTGGTCTCTTGTTTGTTTTCACCGTTGTCGACACATGCGATTTTGACTGGTCATTTGAATCTCCCTTCAGTAATGTTGAAACCTAATGAAATCTGGACAAACTAATCATTGGCACCTCGCTGTAGTAATGCTAAAACTTCGGTTCTTGGTTCATAGTGCTGAGATAATAGAGAAACTGATAAACCATTTATTGGCATCTCCCTCTAGTAATGCTGAAACCTAAATACATTCTGTTTCATTGTCTGAATCTCGCTTCTAAAGTTATAGTAGTTCTTTTACACGCAAAATCTTGTAGAACATAGTATTTCTTACTGAGAAGTTATCAGTTCTAGAGTGAAACATCACTTAACTGGATCCCTTACTTTATCTCAAACCCGTGTTGAAACCCAATGAGATCGTGGTGAGGCATCTCTGTCACCAGTAATGTGGGCTGCAAGCAACATAAAGTCCTCATGCACTGGATAGCGTGGAGATTGCATCGTAAGTGAAGGTGACTTAGAGCCTCTCTGGGGTTATGGGGTTTTATTGTGACACAGTTATATCATTCGTGTGATGGACAGAGTTACGTGACCCAGTGACCCACGTATTGTCAACGTGACGGCGAACCTCTTACTCTACCCCATCTTCTAAGCTTCCTTCTCTCATCATTTCAGTCTCTTTCTGCCTTTTCTGGCTCTCTCTGGCTCTCTCCTTCGATTTCTGGAAACATATACTGCCCGGTGTGTGTGTAATTCACCGGGTCGGTCAGGATCACTTGATGGTCGTGATCGTCAGCTTTCACCCTCCCGGAAGGGAGCTGAGAGCTCATATAGTCCGATCTAAGGGCAAGGCTGTGACCTTCACACACGCACACACCCGTCCCCTTGCTCAAGGGGGATAGTAACCACCCACTTCGTCAGTGAAACTTTTCGCAACCTGAGCGAGGCGCGAACTCCCGTCCACCAGTTGGCAAGCGAGAGCGTTACCACTGCACCAGCGAGCGGTGTTGCACCTGCGAGCGGTGTGTGTGTGTGTGTGTGTGTGTGTGTGTGTGTGTGTGTGTAGTGTCTGGTACTTTTCTGTCACATGGGCTAACTGGCTTTCGTCGGTTACCCCACGTGTTTGATACAAAATGAGATTCTTGATCACCTGTTATGTGTTTGCATACATCATGTGTTTTCATTCTGGCCAGAGGGTGTGTACATCTCCACCTGAACACCAGACATTACATATTGTGAAAGTGTTACATAATGTGCTATGATATATATTAATGCCTATGACTCTCACATATTGTGTTGTGACATTAATGCTTATAAAAACTCAGAAAGTATTCACTATAGAGTCATGAAATTTCACATTGTTATGCGTCTTATAGTAAACTGGTGCCTTTTGATAGGTAGAATGCTGCGTCTTAAGTAGTTTTTTTTTTTTTTTTTTTTTTTCAGAAAATGAAAAAGTAAAAAAAAAAAATAGTTTTCCCAGTGATTTCAGTGCGACCTGTCCGAGGAATCTGAAGGGCCCAGATTATGTGTCCTCAAGGAATTCTCCTTACGTCCACCTATACAAGAAAAGATGGGGGTCTGAGGGCCGTCATGCTCTTGGTTAGGTGTGCAAGGAGGTGGGGGGAATGTACTTGGTCAAATGGAGAGTTGCAACAGCGTAGCGTTGCTTATGTTTTCATTTAACCAAGATATTTAAAGGAATTATTGATCGGATCTGCACAGTTATCAGAATACGTATATATCTGACTTAGCATCTACAATCAGATGATGTATATTGTATATTATTATTGCTGTCTTCATACGACTTCATTCATATTTAAGATAGACTTCTCGAGCTGTTGACGTCAGATAGTGTCTTCCTTAACCCCGTCATTACTTTTGACCTTTCCCAAGTTATTTTAAAATGCCCGGAGTTGCGTGAGTAAACTAAAAAAGATGTCATTATTTTCAAGGGGATTATTGGACCTGAGCAATGTTTCTTCAGAGGTTTTTGTTAATCGGGCATTTCTGAGTAACTAAGAATCAGGACTAATGCTATAATGTTACTCCTTTAGCCTGTGTGGTCTGCCCTAAGCTGTTGATGTTGTTCGGCAGTGGCAAGACTAAAAGGAAAAAGACGTCCTTGGGCTGAAGAGATTAAACTCTTGAGTGACATGATGAGAAGAAAAATGGAGATATTGAAACATGACATAGCGCGTTTCAGAATTGTCTTGTCATTCAGATTGTAAAGCACATGGAGGAGGGTATTTATTTTCTTAGGTTTATGTATTTTTAGTTTTTTTTACAGCGTTGTTGAAATAACTAGCATATCTTTATTAAAAAAAAAAAAAAAACAGCAACAGTGATACTTTCTTTAGATAATTCAGCCTTTACGTTGATGCTTTTCCGCATCTTCCTTTGGCACTGTCCGATTGTTTAGTACATGTTAGTTGAGTTGTCTGTTTGTTTGTTTGTTGGATATTTGGCTGTCGACCAGAGGCAAGGAAAGTCATGGTCCTGAAACGGTTTAGGGTACATGACTGGCTGATGCTTGAGGTGGCATTGTGTGGGCAAGGTCTTTCCAGCTACCTGACTTTAAACACCTGTCTTCTAGGCGACATGCGGCGTAAACCATTATAAGACATCTAAATACATGACCGTTAGAAATTAATGGCTTGCACACACCACCACCCTCACAGTATTAACCCCTTCACATGGAGAGGCATTCCATGAGCTAAGCCACTAGACTCACTCTTCTTACTGTCTCCTCACTAATTCAGTTCTGGTGAGACCTTCTAGCCCAGGGTGAGACACCACTTCTGTTAGTCTCATCACAGCAAGATATCTCTCTTTAGCTTATGAAAATCGTCTGATGTTGGCTTCACAAATATCCAAACAACGCCACTAGAATGAAGGCGTTAAGAATATATTCATTTGTGTACTATTCACTGCTTCCTTGGTGGAGGTGTGAGTGCATGATGATGTATTTGTTTGATATTTCACCTTGAGAACTCGCACATCATTATGTACCCACAGTGTTAAATATTCACTGTGTATTTTCCATGTGTGTGTGTGGTTAGGTGAGTGGGTGGGTGGGTTGGAGAGTGGATGGGTGTTTTCGATGATGTCAGTGCGTAACTTTTTAAGATGATTTAGTGACGAATAGAGAGACAAAGGAAAATGTGAGCAGTGGTTATCCAGTAGTGAATAAAATAGATAACTTTTGCTACTGTGGTTCGTCTGCTTATCCACTGAGTCCCTGTGAACTCGTACAGTGTACTAGAAGGGGTACCCAGCATTGCCCTGGTAAAGGCTTGTAATCGTGCATACCGGCATTGCCTGGGAGCCTGGATGGCCACTTCCCCTGTGGAAAAGATCCCCAGGGTCCCATTTAACTCACTGAGCATACGTTCCTCCTTGAATCCATTTCTCCAGGTATATATTCCCCATGGACCTATTCCTACCATGGACCTATTTTTTTAACTTCCCACCCACCCATCAACCCTACCCTCTCATCGGGCTCACTCACCCATCCCGCTCACCCACCCAACCACCCACGATCCCACCTAACCCTGCCCACCCACCCCACCCTCCCTGCTCCACCACACCCACTGTCCCACTTTCCCACTCACCTTTCCTCTCCATACCCACCCAATCACACAACCCTGCCGACCCACCTTACCCACCCTGTCTACCCCACCATTCCTTCCACCCGTGCGACCCACTGTAGCTAATAATGATATGGATGTAGAGGTGAAAACCTCTACAGTAATTGGCTACAATGTTTCCACCATGTTGACTTGCTTATTTCTAATTATTTCTTATCTAGGCCATCAGGGGTGCCACGTTAGCAACTGTAATGTGTACATTTAAATTCGTCACAAAACTTACACGTGATAGAGCTGTTTAGTGAGTTCTACATGCATACCCCTCGATTTCCATAGAGGACAGACAGACAGACATTCTCTTTTATATATACTGTACATGGATCGCGGGTTTAACCACTTCTGCGCGATGAAGCAGTTGTAAGCAGTTGTTTAAATTATCCTTGCTGCCACAAAGCAGTATAGTCAGCACAGGAGGGTCCCTGGCGGTAAAAGGTTAATAAAATCTGCGTGCAGTCCCTCTAGTAGCTGAATAAAATCGTGAGTAATAAAGGTATGTTGAAGGTGGGGGCTGACACCATGAGGCTCTTTGTCAATACTCATCTCCATAGCATAGGGTTTTCGAGTGAGTGGTTGGTTATGTCACCCACTGTCCTGGAATACCAGGTCACTGAATCATGAAAGTTGCCACGGTAACCCCTCATAGGTGTTACCCAAAGTGCTCATTGTGTTTCACCTACCAACCTACAGGTGGGTGGACACTTGAGTCATGTTACTGTCGCTGCCCATACCAGCACTCAAACGCAGGCGCCGAGAGACTGGCAGCTTCACAGTCAGGAACATTAACAACTCAGCTGATTAGAATACAATAAAAAATACTACCCTTGGCTAATAATGCTCGTGGGATCAAACATTTGTACCAACCACAGAAGTTAAGCATGTGTTTTGCACGGTTGATTCCATGGGCGTAGATATGTGGAGGGGCGGGGGCGGGGGCGTGGGGGAGATGGGAGGGATATATTCCACCCGGCACCTGGGGCACGGGGGATGTCGTGTGTAATCATCTTCCCCCTGCAGTTCAGGCAACTCAAACGAAACTCACAGTTAAACCTACAGTTGCTCTCAAAATACCATTTTTACATTGAAGGTGTAGTTATTTCAAAAGCATTACAGCGGAAGTTGCAGAAAATATTATAACATCAGAAAATGTAAGTTGATCCGCTATAGATACGTCACCTTTCAAAACGATCGCCAGATGTGGCTACAAGTAATCAATTGTGTTGCTTTTCATGTCCTCGTGCTGCCTAATTTGACTTTTTAGCAGCTTTAGTAATGTAATATACAAACAGTTGTATCACCTCGCTTATTTCGGTGGTGGCTCTCATTTCTCTGTATATCTTTAGAATCTCTGTCTAGTGATGCCTGGGATCAACCAACTGAAGCAAAGTAGTGTGTGGTTTGGCCTTACATCGGACTATATGAGCTCTCAGCTCATTTCGGGTGGATAAAATGCTGATGATCACAACCATGACGTGATTCTGACCGACCCGGTGAACTACACACACACACACACACACACACACACACACACACACACACACACACACACACACACACACACACACACACACACACACACACACACACACACACACACACACACACACACACACACACACACACACACACACACACACACACACACACAAAGGTTCATAAACTCTGGCAATCTGAAACTCTTTAATTAATCTGCCTACATACGTAAGCACTCGCAGAAGTAAACAGCGTGAAATTAATTGCAACCAAACGAAGCTGGGGACATCGTTGCTTTTGCTCGTGACAATTATGGGGTTGTAACTCTCTCTCTCTCTCTCTCTCTCTCTCTCTCTCTCGAGCTTTTCCATTTCTCTTCACTCGTATTTTTTTCTCATTCCTCCCTCGCTCTCTCCCTCCCTTCCTTGCATCCTCATATCGTTCCTTCCTTCCGTATTTTCTTTCTCTCCTTCGTATCTCCTTCTTTTCCTTCTCCATTTCCTTCTGCCTGTTTTCTTTCCTTCTTCTTTCCTTCCTTTTTTTCCCTCGCATATTCTTTCATGAATCTTATTTCCTTTCCTTCCTTCCTTCCTTCCTTCCGTCTTCTCTCCCTCCATCTTCCTCCCCCCTTGACCTCTATATCAGTGACCCAGAACTTGTCACTAATGCCTCCACTGAGAGAGAGAGAGAGAGAGAGAGAGAGAGAGAGAGAGAGAGAGAGAGAGAGAGAGAGAGAGTAGTGACTTAGCGTTGTGGTATGGGGTGTTTCTGTGCGTAACTAAGGTATTTTTATCTCGTGTTGTGGTGAGGGTGTGGACTAGGAAGAAGGAAGGGGGGTATGAGGTGGGGGAGAAAAAGAAGAGGGGGGAGGAAGATTAGGGGAGAAGGAAAGTATAAGTGAGAGGAAGAGGACAGAGAAGACAGAAAGGATGAGGCTGAAGGGAAGGGAAGAGAAGATTGGGAAGGAAGAAGGTAGAAGGGGATTTGAGATGGGTGAAAGTGAGAAGCGAGGGAAGGGAACAGTGTGAGTGACTGAAAAAGGGGAAGAGAAAGGAGAATACAGCAAGAGAGAGAGAGAGAGAGAGAGTTACGAGGAGTTAAAAGGACAAGTACTACTTCAAAATGTCTTACGATCCATGCCGAGGAAGTAAATGAAATTGTCAGCTAGGCGTTCCTGCTCTGCTAGTGAGAGAAAAATATAGTACAGATGAAGGCTTTCCCCACCCACTTCGACCACCGACAGAACATGCACATAAGAACAGAACTCAGATGATAACTGCGGTAGGCCAATTGGCCCAAGCTTGGCAGCTCCTACAGGAGTGTGACAGAATTGCTAGAATAATCAAGGACAGCAAACAAGAAGGCTCTTCCTTGCCCACCAAACCCTCCAGCCGAAACCGGCAGGAAAAAGTGAGACGGAAAACCACGCAGTATACTGTACAAAAACTGGCGTGGCAATTTTATAGGAAAGTGCGAAGGAAATAGAGACTATCGTAGTGAAACCTGAAAAGGAAAAAAAATAAATTAGTAACAAGTTTTTCATATCCAGCCCTTACTTGTGAGATGCTTATCTAGCCTGTGTTTGAAACTCTTAATGGAAGGGACAGCAACTACATCTCTAGGTAACTTATTCCATTCGTCCACCACTCTATTGCCAATTTTTGTCTCCTTACTAAAACAGAATTTATCAGCTTACAACCATTATTTCGAGTTCTATCCTGTATGCTCATTTTAATAACCTTGCTAATATCTCCCACATTTTTTCCTTCATCAACTTAAACATCTCAATTAAATCTCCTGTGGTTTACGCCTTTCTAGTGAGCACAGATTTAGTCCATCTAGTGAGTACAGATTTAGTCCTTTCAGCTTGTCTTCATAGGAAAGGTTCAGAGTATCATATATCATTTTTTTTCATTCATCTCTGCACATTTTCAAACGAATTTATATCCATTCTGTAGTAAGAACACCAAAATTGCACGGCATAGTCAAAATGTGGCCTTACTAAATCTAGATAATGTTGCGGTATTACTTTACTTGTCCTATTGCTCACGCGTGGCTAAATCAATCCTAGGACTCAGTTTGCTTTAAATCTCACATTAATACTCCGTTGCCTTGGTTCTAGGGCTTTAATAACCATGATTCCTAGATCTCTCTCGCATTCCTATGTGTTAATTTACTATTTAAGTTGCATCTGGTATCTCCAATAGTCTTGCCTACGTTAAGTGCTTCTCTTTTATCCTTGTTAAATTTTATCTGCCAAGTTTTTGACCACTTCTACAATATATCGAGGTCTTTTTGTAGGTTAATAGTCATCAGTTCAGTTGATGATGCGTCCTAATTTTGTGTCATCGGTAAATTCGCTAATACTGGTAGTGAATCCTACATCTAGACGATTGACACACACACACACACACACACACACACACACACACACACATATATATATATATATATATATATATATATATATATATATATATATATATATATATATATATATATATATATATATATATATATACAGAGAGAGAGAGAGAGAGATAATCTTAAAATGGATAGAATCCTGGCTGAAGAGACGACAGAGTTTTAATAGATAGATAGATAGATAAACAGACAGATATATAGATATGTATGTATATACCGTACGTATTTATTTATCTCTATCTGTCTGTCTGTCTAGATATCTATATCTGTATCTATCGCTGTCTGTCTTTTTTTTTTTTTTTGAGGAAGAAGGAACCAAAGGCCATGAGCCCGCAGTAACAGTTCCCTCCAAGAGCAAAACAAAATACAATAGAGAGCCAAATTCAAGATCCGATCATTTTGAGATGCCTGGACACTCTGCGTTTGAAAGACTGGAGATCATAGGCAGCAGGAAATACAGACAGAGGGAGGCAGTTCCAGAGCTGACCTGTTGCATAAATGAAAGACTGGGAGTAACGGTTAACTCTTGCATTAGAGAGTTGGACAGAAAAGGGATGAGAGTTTGCTGCCAGACGGGTGCTACGCACCCGTCGTAGAGGTGGAGGAATGCAAGCAGACAGTTCAGAGGAGCAGTGACCATTAAAGTAGCGATAGAAAAGAGATAAAGATGCAACAGTGCGGCGAAGAGACAGAGGTTGAAGGGAGTCAGTAAGAGGAGGAGAGCTAATGAGACGAAAAGCCTTTGACTCCACCTTATTGAGAAGAACTGTATGTGGGGAGCCTCCCCACACATGAGAGTTGTACTCCACACAGGGGCGGATAAAACCCCTGTATAGAGTCAACAATTGTGCAGGGGTAAAGAAAGAGCGGAGTCGGCTTAGCACACCCAATCTCTTGGAAGCAGATTTTACAAGAGATGTAATATGATCTTTCCAAGATAAGTCTCGAGTAAATGTAACCCCAAGCATGTTCAAGGATGATGCAGGATTAAGCTGAATATTATTAAACATTAGTGGGTATACCTGTGGAAGATTTTGTCGGGTTGATAGGTGTAAGAATTGAGTCTTAGATGCATTAAAAACAACCATATTATTTTTACCCCAGTCAGAGATACGAGCCAAGTCAGACATTAGGTGTGCCATAGCCTCATCCCTTGTTTGTTGAAGTAACTGTTGGGATGGGCGTTGCGGGAACCGAATGGAAAGGTGAAGGGTGGAGTCATCAGCGTATGAGTGGATAGGGTTAGATGTACAGCTTAGAAGATCATTTATGAATAAAAGGAAGAGAGTTGGTGATAGGACAGAGCCCTGAGGAACACCACTGTTGATAGATCTAGGAGAAGAACGATGGCCGTCTGCAACAGCAGCTATAAAACGACCAGAAAGGAAGCTAGTGATGAAGGCACAGATAGAAGGATAGAAACCATAGGAGGGCAGTTTGGAAATTAAAGATTTATGCCAGACTCGATCGAAAGCCTTTGAGATGTCAAGTGCAATGGCAAAGCTTTCGCCAAAGTCCCGAAAGGAGGATGACCAGGAGTCTGAAAGGTAGGTGAGAAGATCGCCAGTGGAGCGTCCCTGATGGAACCCATACTGACGATCGGAAAGAAGGTTGTGATAGGAAAGATGCCTTAAAATTTTTTTATTGAGAATTGACTCGAAAACTTTTGAAATACAGGACGTTAAAGCAATTGGACGATAGTTGGAGGGTTGGGAGTGGTCACCCTTCTTTGGGACTGGCTGAATGAGAGCAAACTTCCAGCAAGAAGGAAAGGTACAAGTTGACAGACAAAGGCGAAATAGTTTGCCTAGGCAGGGTGTAAGCACAGAAGCACAGTTCTTGAGAACAACAGGAGGGACTCCATCAGGCCCATATGCCTTGTTAGTACTGAGGCCAGTGATGGCAGAAAATACATCAGCTGAAGAAATTTTAATGTCAGCCATGAGGAAGTCAGAGGGGGGAAGTGATGGAGGAACAGCACCGGAATCGTCTAAGGTGGAATTGGAGGAGAAAGTCTGTGCGAAGAGATCTGCTTTATCAGTAGAAGAAATAGCTACAGAACCATCAGAGTAGAAAAGAGGAGGGAAGGATGATGAGGTAAAGTTGTTAGAAAGATTTTTGGCAAGGTGCCAGAAGGATCGGGAAGAATTCGAGTTGGAGAGTTGAGAGCATTTAGTACGGATGAAATTATTTTTAGTAGAGCGAAGAACAGACTTAGCACGATTCCGGGCAGAAACGTAAAGTTGATGTGATTCAGGGGTGGGTTGGCTCCGGTACTTTTTGTAGGCCCTCTCCTTGTTGCGGACAGCATTAGAACAAGCGTGATTAAACCAAGGCTTTCTTGCTTTTGTCAAAGGATATGAGAAAGGAATGTATGCTTCCATGCCCGAGAGAATAACCTCCTCTGTCTATCTATCTGTCTGTCTATTCGTCTGTCTGTCTGTTCATCTGTCTACCTGTCTATCTGTCTATCTATCTTGCCATTTATCTATCCGTCTATCTATCTATCCATCCATCCATCCATCCATCTATCTATCTGTCTATCTACCTGTCTATTCCTGTCTATCTATCTATCTACAGTATCTATCTATCTGCCTATCTATAATAAGGGACCGTGTACTGATCCCTGTAGTAAACCGCCAGTTATTAATTCCTTACCCGACTTAATGCCATTTGTTAAAACTGCTTTCGTTCCTACAGCCAAGATTCTACCCATTTTAAGATATCACCTATCATGTGTTGTAGAACCTTCCTAATTATTCTTTCGTGTGGACCTGTATGGAGAGCTTTACTAGAGTCAAGATAAATATTTCGTAAGCCTCATCGCTATCAGCCACTTCATGGATCTTCTACGAACATGATAACGAGTTTGTGAGGCAGGGTCGTCCTTGTATAAATTCGTGTTGTCTTTCATTTACAAGATTAGACCTTTCTAGGTGCTCTTGAATTATATTTGCTAAAAGTGACACTAGCATTTTATCAAATATTGATATTAAACTTATCGGACGATTATATGACGCGACTGGTTTATCACCTTTTTTATAAGTGGGTAGTGCGTTCGCTGTCCTCCACGCGTCTAGAGCTTCTCCTGAACTTAGAATAATTATCAGTTAACGTTGTAATTGGCTGACATAATTTTTCCTTGGTTTCCTCTGTAATTTTTGCATATATACTTTTCGTCCTGACCAGGAGAGTTTTGCGAGAGTAACATGGTAATCTCACTAAGAATATTGTCCGTATTTTCATCGTAATTATTTGTTGCCTTGGGGATCAGGTCTAGATTTTCCTTAATAAATACTGTTACGAAATAATAATTCAGGATAGAGCCCATTTCTTTATCTTCTTTGTCGATGTTACCCGATTCTGATCTAAAAGGTTGTGTCATTTTTGCCTTTACTTTTCGGTTCTCACCCATTCTTAATTTCATAGCTTCACTTTACTTTCCTCATCTTGTTTGCGTCTCTATTCAAAATCACGTACCAGTTACTAAAGTGTTCCTTTCCTCATTTTATGTTATTATTTATTTCTTTTCTTTGACCCATGGGAAATTTCAGTCGACTGTTTAACAATCTTGGCTCAGATTTATTCGTTCAAAACCCTTTAGAATGGATATAACTATCTTGGTCTCTGTTCATATTTTTACTCATATTTCTCACTGTCCGAGCAGCTACTTTGCACCTTATCTGAATTAATCTCTGACCTGAAGTATACTCCCGCCCATACCTATGACCTAAGTTTCCCCAGCGACCGCAGTACCTAACGTCACCCACCCATTTCCTGTCTGTCACCAATGACCTGAGCTTCCCTAGTGAATTCACTGTAGATCTTACATGTGAACACTTTGCCTGGTGTATCATAATGGTAATGCTTTAAGTCAACCTTCCATCCATGGTTCCTCGTCGAGTTGCTGTTCACACTAAATGTATGCAGGTAGTCAACGTTTTCAAATCCACGATGGATTTTGAAAACCTTAGTTACCTGTCTACATAAATTCCTAGTCTCTGGCAAAAAGACCCAGTGCCTATAGCCTTTCTGTTATCCCACGTGCCAGATGGATGGGACCGCTCTAGTAGCCCGTGTCTGGACGCCCTCAAGTCTCACAATCTCTTTCTTCAGCTCGCCATTCAAAACTACACTGCTTAGTTCAGATGTATTCGTATAGGAAAACTGTACAGAGTACTAATTTCTTGTTTATTTTCCTAAACTGACACTTTATATAATGTAGAAGCAGCTTAGCTTTCTTCTCTGCTTCAGTGCATTGTTTGGAGAACTTAAGCTCATTGTTGATCTCACTACCTAACAGGGAATAGTTGGTTCTTGAATTTACACGACTGATGTGCATCATCTTGCGCTTGTTCAGACAGAAAGTCATTTACCATGGTTCAGACCACTCCTCTACTTTAACCAAGTCTTTGTGTAGTTCTTCTATATTCTCGAATGATGTTACATTACCTCCTAGTTTTGTGTCATTTGCAGATTTTACAGTCCGTCTGGTTATGCTCTCATCTACTGAATATCATTAATGTAAATAATAAATAATACTGGTCCTATGTCCTGAGCACTGGGGCATTCCACCTGTAATTGATATCCAGTCGGAGGATGGATGCATCATTAACCACCTCTCTCTGACGCCGGTTAGTGAGCCATAGTTCAGTCCATAACAGCTCGTTCTCCCTGAATTCCCAGTGCATGAGTGTCTGCAGTCAACCTTCTATGAAGTACTTTATCAGACACCTTGGAATTCAAATAAATAATGTCAGTTTCCTGGGACTGGTCGTATTCAAAGAGCACACAGTAAAAGAATTCAGTTAAACTGGTCAAACATGAATGATGCTACCTAAACCCATGTTACGAGTCATCCAGTAACCCCTTTAGCTGTATATGATCTACAATCGTATCTACAACTGTACCTTCCAATACTTTTCCTACCACAGTTGTAAGACTGATTTCTTAGACAATGGAGATCATCCGTATCAAAATTTGGGATCATATTTACCTCCTTCCAGTCCAATTGAATTTTTCCAGTAGCCAGCTATTTATTAATGATACCATCCAGATAAGGGGCCACGTGGCCACTTATTTCATGCAAGGCTCATAGAAAAATCTTATTGGGAATGGAGGATATGTTGACTTATTTTGCCTACCTTTTCGGACACTTCCACTTTGGTACAGCAAACATTGTCTAAAGTCACACCCTCATGAGTAATGCCTCCTGCCTCTCTAGTGGACACCGATGACAAGTTGGGAAATAAGAATGTCTGCTGTCA
The DNA here is from genome assembly GCF_032717465.1 of Coenobita brevimanus. Taxonomy (NCBI): domain Eukaryota; kingdom Metazoa; phylum Arthropoda; class Malacostraca; order Decapoda; family Coenobitidae; genus Coenobita; species Coenobita brevimanus. Next base: position 41,535,937 of record NC_136966.1, read on the forward strand.
TATGGTGACAGTTTCATAAAATCCTATTTGCATCAAACAGTGGGCTAGTTTTGTTCCTAACTGGTTTTCTGCTGTTCACACACTGAAGAACTCCTTATGATTCTCCATGCATGAGAATGCTCACTGTGCTTAACCCTGTCTGCAAGTGACTTCACCCTCCTTCACAAGTGTATATAGTCATATTGATCTTCTAGACTACCAGTATCTTTTAACCTGCTGTAAGCTACTGTTTTCATACTAATTGCTGCTACTGTCTCCCGTGTGAGCCATTTGGGGTGAGGCAGTGGTGATCTGACTGGCTTTAAGGACACAAACTTTGTTTGCTTAACCATGAAGCAGTCTCTGAATGAGCACCAGGACTTATTTACACTGCCTCATTTCCAGATGCACTATACACACACCTATTTCATTAATGCCACTGAAATTAATTCCCTTCCAAATATGCTGCAGGACCTTGACTTTGACCTTAGGTAAAAGTAATGAGAATATAATTAGATTATGGTCACTTGTCCCTAATCGTTTATCTACAATCAAGCTGGAGATGAGGTCATCTTTGATGGTGAACACAAGATCAAACAAGTCCCCCCCCCCCCCCGCTACTTGTGGGCTCGGCCACCCACTGGTTCATGAAGGCATCAGCAGCAGAACTGATAAGCCTTCTAACATTTGGGTCTCTTGTTTCATCCATCCAGTTGACATGACAGTTGAAGTCATTTACGAAAAATGTCACCTTTTCCCCTATTAGCTCACCATCCTCATCATGCAGTCTAGCATTATCATTTGTGACCTGGTGTGGTTGATGGTAGACACTCATAAATCTGTATGCACCCATTCCCACAATGAGGTCACTCCTAGTATCTCCTGCTCTGATTTGACCCTGCAGCCACAGGATCCAGGCACTCCTGGACATACATTGCTACTCCTCCTCCTGCCTGATTGGATCGGTCCATATGGGATATGAATTCTCCAGTGAAGTCTCTCCCATCAGCATGAATCCATGACTCTGTAACTGCTACATTATTCAGCTTCTCGGTTGCTTGAGTTCTAAGCATGCTATACGTATTTCTTATTGACTTTGCAAAGTACTGCGTGTATGGAATCATTCAGTACTGATCAATCCCCAACCCTGACAGGTTTTCTGAATGCTTGAGGTCTGCCAGTTTAGGAATGACAAAAATTGCTGACACTGTTGCCAATACTGCTACTTGAGGTGCCTAAACACCGTCTGCAGTAGGTTCTCCCACTACCTGTGAGGAAGCTACCACTCTTTTATGCCTCTGAGGTGCCATCTCTTCAGATGGCACCTCTGAAGCATGACTATTTTCAGGTGGATGACCCTCACCTCTCACAGGTGTTGACCTTACTACACAATAGATTGCATGGCTCACCATATTCCCCAGTATTTGATTTCCTATATTGTTTAAATGGACCCCATCTGCCAGGTGTAGGTCCGGTCGCCCATACAACAAATGATTTCGGTGCACAAACTGCACACCATTAGGGACACACATGTCCTGAAGCCTCTTGTTGATCGCAGTGACCTTTAGACAGTGCGTGGACACTGGCACCAAGTTTAGGCAGGTGCCCTTAATATATTAAAGCAGCCGTATCAGTCTTAAGTTTTAGGTCATCCAATATATGCATTGCCTGAATAATCATATCCTTAGTGTTGTTAGTATCCTCACTCCTAAAAAGTAGGTCATTCCTGTCACCTGAACAATATGACTGTTATAATTTCTGATTCTTGTCTTTATTTCTTTCTTAATCTCTTTAGCCTTCTGTCCTGGAAGACGCATGACAACCTTCTCTGTTCCCCTTACAGCACCAAAGAATCCCTCTCGATCGCGTCCTTAGGGGGTCACCTAAATATAGCCTCCATCTCAGAACAAAGAAGAGTGTACCAATTGGATGGTGTGATAGGTACAGGCTTCATTGGTTTGTTGTTACCTTTGCCAGCCCTATGCCGTGTAATCTTGGTAAACCAATCAGAGTCACCCTCTGTGGATAATGCTATATGACTGCCTGGCAAGTTTTGAATCCGTGTTCATTTATGCTCCCATTTATGTCTGCGGTCCTACCAGCCATTCTGTTTTTCTTTATTTCTCTCTTTGTTCTTTTTTTTTTCTTCTTGTCTCCCATTGTTCTTACCGCAGCTTCCCTGGCCACTGCTGGCATTTCCCCAGTGCAGCTATGTTGACTGAAAGATCTAGCCTTAAGGGAGTCTACCACTTCTCTCAGAGGTTTAAGCTGCCCCTTCAGGTACGTCACTTCCTTCTCATGTTCCCTTCAGGGCAGGCAGAAGTCACAAGGTGTAGGATGTTCAACGAGGTTCATATGGTTTGTCTGCACCAGTAAAGTCCTCAGTCCCCCTGAGGGCCTTGCATGTCAGCTATGTAAACTTCCTTGCAGTAGGACCGTCATTTTACTGTTTTTGACATGAGTAGTCTTATCTGTGTGAAAAAGGAACGTGAGTGGAGTAGACACTAGCATCAGTCGAGCAGGGCACTACTCCCAAGGTGGATGGAAAGCTGATGATAGGGAGAGCTGGAGCTCCCGTTTCATCAGCCCTCGGGACTAGGTCCCGACCATCCCCCTTTGCTGAACTTTTTCAGTGTCTCAGTAACACAGAGAGTAGGCCAGCATGCTCTCCAGTACAAGTTTCTCTAACTATCAACACCAAACTACATGCACAGTACACACCACACTTCCTTTTAAAAATTGAAAAAAAAAAAAAAAATGGCATCGAATAACATAGCCTCGGAGTCCCCAGGGGGGGGGGACCATAAATGCCCCCACCTTCTGCCCCTCTCCCGGTGACAACTCAAGATGCCTGGAACCACTGTCTGACTCTCTTCTTCTTCATTTCTGCAACATTCATGGCCTTTCCTCTAACTTTCGCTCTGTTGAGCACCACCTCTCCTTCTCTAAACCTCACCTTCTTTTTCTAACTGAGACTCAGCTGTCTGAGGCAACTGACAGCAGACCCTTTTCTGTATCCTCCTACTTTCTCTATACTCATTTAAAAACCGAAGGTGGCTTTTGTGTATAAATACGCAACAACTTATCTTGCTCTCGTGTTCCTGAACTTGATTCTTCCGAATTCTCTACACTCTGGGTTCGGCTTTCCTGTCATTCTCTGACTAAATATATCTGTGCTGTTTACTTATCTCCTAATTCTACTGACTATCAAAAATTCTTTGACTATCTTACTTCTATGATGGAACACATTCTATCCACATCTCCTTTCTCTAAAATCTCCATTCTAGGAGATTTCAATGTTCACCACCATCTTTGGCTCTCCTCTCCTTTCACTGATCCACCTGGTGAACAAGCCTACACCTTTTCTATCCTTAATGACCTAGAGCAGCTTGTACAGCACCCTACCTGTATCCCTGATCGCCTTGGAGAGAGTTCCAACATACTTGACCTCTTCCTTACAACTAATCCTTCTGCTTACACTGTTAATCTTTTCTCTCCGTTGGGCTCCTTCGATCACAACCTTATCACCTTAACCTGTCCTATTGCTCCAGTACGGCCTGCGGACCCTCCAAAGAAACGTCGTCTGTGGCACTTTGGAGCTGTGGACTGGGAGGCCCTCAGGCAGTACTTCTTTGATTTTCCCTGGAATGATTATTGCTTCCATGGCCGGGAGCCATCTGGGTGTGCCTTGCGCATTACAGAGGTTATTCTTTCGGGCATGGAAGCATACATTTCTTTCTCATATCCTTTGACTAATGCACGAAAGCCTTGGTTTAATCACGCTTGTTCTAATGCTGTCCGCAACATGGAGAGGGCCTATAAAAGGTACCGGAGCCAACCCACCCCTGAATCACATCTTTTATACGTTTCTGCCCGGAATCGTGCTAAGTCTGTTCTTCGCTCTGCTAAAAATAATTTCATCCGTACTAAGTGCTCTCAACTCTCTAACTCGAATTCTTCCCGCTCCTTTTGGCACCTTGCCAAAAACCTTTCTAACAACTTTACCTCATCATCCTTCCCTCCTCTTTTGTACTCTGATGGCTCTATAGCTATTTCTTTTACTGATAAAGCAGATCTCTTCGCTCAGACTTTCTCCTCCAATTCCACCTTAGATGATTCCAGTGCTGTTTCTCCATCACTTCCCCCCTCTGACTTCTTCATGGCTGACATTAAAATTTCTTCAGCTGATGTATTTTCTGCTGTCACAGGGCTCAGTACTAATAAGGCATATGGGCCTGATGGAGTCCCTCCTGTTGTTCTCAAGAACTGTGCTTCTGTGCTTACACCCTGCCTAGGCAAACTCTTTGGCCTTTGTCTGTCAACTTGTACCTTTCCTTCTTGCTGAAAGTTTGCTCTCATTCAGCCAGTCCCAAAGAAGGGTGACCATTCCCAACCCTCTAACTATCGTCCAATAGCTTTAACATCCTGTATCTCAAAAGTTTTCGAGTCTGTTCTTAATAGAAAAATTTTAAAGCATCTTTCCTATCACAACCTTCTTTCTGATCGTCAGTATGGGTTCCGTCAGGGACGCTTCACCGGCGATCTTCTCACCTACCTTTCAGACTCCTGGTCATCCTCCTTTCGGGACTTTGGCGAAAGTTTTGCCATTGCACATGACATCTCAAAGGCTTTCGATCGAGTCTGGCATAAATCTCTAATTTCCAAACTGCCCTCTCACGGTTTCTATCCTTCTATCTGTGCCTTCATCTGTAGCTTCCTTTCTGGTCATTCTATAACCACTGTTGTAGACGGCCATCGTTCTTCTCCTAGATCTATTAACAGTGGTGTTCCTCAGGGCTCTGTCCTATCACCAACTCTCTTCCTTTTATTCATCAATGACCTTCTAAGCTGTACATCTAACCCTATCCACTCATACGCTGATGACTCCACCCTTCACCTTTCCATCCGATTCCCGCAACGTCCATCTCAGCATTTACTTCAACAAACAAGGGATGAGGCTATGGCACACCTAATGTCTGACTTGGCTCATATCTCTAACTGGGGTAAAAGTAATCTTGTTGTTTTTAATGCATCAAAGACTCAGTTTTTGCACCTATCAACCCGACAAAATCTTCCACAGGTATACCCACTAATGTTTGATAATATTCAGCTTAATCCTGGATCATCCTTGAACATGCTTGGGGTTTCATTTACTCGGGACTTATCTTGGAAAGATTATATTACATCTCTCGTAAAATCTGCTTCCAAGAGATTGGGTGTGCTAAGCCGACTCCGTTCCTTCTTTACCCCAGTACAATTGTTGACTCTATACAGGGGTTTTATCCGCCCCTGTGTAGAGTACAACTCTCATGTGTGGGGAGGCTCCCCACATACAGCTCTTCTCAATAGGGTGGAGTCAAAGGCTTATCGCCTCATTAACTCTCCTCCTCTTACTGACTTCCTTCAACCTTTGTCTCTTCGCCGCACTGTTGCATCTTTATCTCTTTTCTTTCGCTACTTCAATGGTCACTGCTCCTCTGAACTGTCTGCATGCATTCCTCCACCCCTACGACGGACGCGTAGTACCCGTCTAGCAGCAAACTCTCATCCCTTTTCTGTCCAACTCTCTAGTGCAAGAGTTAACCGTTACTCCCAGTCCTTCATTTATGCAACAGGTCAACTCTGGAACTGTCTCCCTCTGTCTGTATTTCCTACTTCCTATGATCTCCAGTTTTTCAAACGCAGTGTGTCCAGGCATCTGGAAATGATCGGATCTTGAATTTGGCTCTCTCTTATATTTTGTTTTTCTCTTTTTAGGAATAGTTTTGTAGGCTCGTTGCCTTTGGTTCCTTCTTCCTCACATAAAAAACAAAAAAATTCACTGGTAATAAAAGATTTAATTAATGGAAACAGGTACTGTTGTCAGAAACCTCAAACAAAATGCCAGTGTATGACCATTCCTTTGCCCTGTGTCTTGGTCACAAGTTAGGCCTGCCTAGCCCTGCCTCAAGTGCAATAGTCTGGTCACAAGCACATGTCCTCACAGTTTTCTTCCAAAGAACGGGACCAGCATAGCCAACCAGAACAGGGCTGGTGGAAAAAGAATGGAACCAGAAGCTCGGTCCCACCATCCAAAGCGCCTGCCAACACTCTGTGACGCTTTCAGGGACTGGCCATTACACCTGACAGCGGTTGTTCCCCACTGATTCGAGGGAGAGAGAGAGAGAGAGAGAGAGAGAGAAAAGGCTAAGGAGTTACCTAAGAAAAGCTAAGTATAGGTCTGAGAGTGTGGTAGAGAAGTGAGGAGTGTAATAGATGAGAGTCAGTGAGAGAAAGAGTAGACGTGAGAAGGGGGAGATATGGCGTAAGAGGGGCAGAGGAGTGGAGAGGGAGAGGTGAGGGGAGGGGCAGGGGGATAGAGGCAGGGTATTAAAAAAGAAAGATGAAGTTTGTGAACGACAGTGAAGAGTGTGGGAGCATGAGGAGAAATGTGAAGAGGAGGAGAAGAGGCAGGGTGTAAAGGAGTGGAGGTAGAAGGTAAGCAGGAAGAGGATGCGGCAGATATGAAAGAGTGAGGCAAGGTAGGAAGTGAGGCTGGATGAAGAGAGGAGGAGGAGGAGGAGGAGGAGGAGGAGGAGGAGGAGGAGGAGGAGGAGAAGGAGGAGGAGGAGAAGAAGGAGGAGGAGGATGCATAATCTAACTGGAGGAGATAAAGTGCCAGATGAAAACGTATTATGTTAAGAGATGTAGTGGAGTGTAAGAAGTTGCGGTATATGCAGTGGTTAGGCAGGGTGAGTGGGATTGGGTGTGCAGAGTTGAGGCAGGGTGTGAGTGGCATAGTGTGTGCAGAGGTGAGGAAGGGTGTGATTGGGACTGGGTGTGCGAGGTGAGGCAGGGTGTGAGTGGGGTTGGGTGTGTAGAGGTGAGGCAGGGTGTGAGTGGGATTGGGTGTGCAGAGGCGAGGCAGGGTGTGAGTGGGACTGGGTGTACAGAGGTGAGGCAGTGTGTTGAGGTGAGTGGGCGAATCAGTGTGTGAGTAAGGGTTTGAAAGGGGCAGGGGGCGAGCAGATAAGGGAAAGAAGTGATTCAGAGTGGTTGGGAGGTGATGCTGGATTTGAAGGGGGCTGGGGCGGGGGGATGGGGTTGGGTAAGTTTGAGGGGGAGTTAATCCAGGGTGTTAGGAGGGGTAATGGTGGGTTTGAAAGGGGTGGTGGGAGGGGATGGAGGATTTAGGGGGGAGCGGCGCCCCTTATTAATGCCAGGTCACACGAGGCTGGCGGTGCCGTGTTGACGCTCACTGTGGACACAAGGTTACCACGCACCCACCCACCCACCCACCCACCCACCACCCTGCCAGGCAAACAGCAAGTCACTCACAAACATACTCAACAGTTTACGTAGATGGCAAGGTTGGCAAGTAAGAGGCAGGCAGGCAAACAGTAAGTCAGGCACAAACATAGCCAGCTTTTTAGGTAGATGGATGTCGGCAAGCAGGCGGTCGAATGGAACTCCAGCCACTATCCCACCCAGCCACCCACCCAGGCAAGCTAATAGTAAGCCAGGCACAAGCGGAGCCACCACTTATGACAGATGGCGTGGGTGGTAGGCAAGCAGGCAGGCAGAGGGACAGATGGGTGGCATATATATAGTCAGCAGTTCGGATAGACGGTAGGGCAGAAAGGCAGGCAAGCAGCAGGGCAGGACCAAACATGACCAGCATTTAAGTAGAGGGTAAGGTTGGCACGGAAGGTGACGGGCAGTTGGTTGGATAACCTGGCCGGTAGAAACCCTGGCTGTGGTTCTGAAGCAGTTCTGTACTCTGCCCACTTTACCTTAATCTAAAATTGTCTTCTTTCCATCATGAATGCTGAGCTTCATTGAGAGATTAATACTACAATATGGTGATAGTCATGAAAAATTGCTGTGGAAAAGATGAATCGCACTGTTGTCTTATACTGTCATTAGCCTACGTGAAGTATGCTGCCAAAAGAGGAAAAATATGCCAGCAAGCGAATTTATTTATGTCAGGGGCCGGATCCACCAGCCAGCTTATGACCAGTTCCTGGCAATGACTAGTTTTTTTTTTTTTTTTTTTTTTTTTAATGTAGAAAGAACAAGAGACATGGGAAGATGCTGCACCTCTCTCTCTTTTTCTTTCTTACAAAAGCAAAATTAGTGCATGATAATTTTCCTCCTGTCAGTAAGATTTGTTGTTTGCAGATAGAACGTGAGACATGAGATCATTTTTTTTTTTTCCTCCTGCAAAAACAATTCATAGTAACAATAGGGAGCTGATGGTTAAATATGATGTGAATCTCGGACCAGGTTATTAATAATTAAATAATGTAAGGCCAGGCACTGTGGCAGCAATATTAGCAGGCAGGCGGAGACACAAGTAAGCATATATACGTCACATTACTTTCAGATTTAGGCTGGGAGGTGGCTGTAGTAGGAAGCAGGTGCTATAAATTGTTAACACTCAGGCTCCTACTACTCGCCCTCCATTGAGTAAAATCGCCTGGTGTTAGTTTGAATATAATACTGAGAAAAAGAGACAAAGAGAGTGATAACAGGCAAGCTGGGAGGCAAAGAATTGAATGGCAGATATTATGACAACAATTACGAGCTGAATAGTGTCGTTATTAAGAAGCAAATTCTATAAATCTTGCGTTGTGATAAAAGTATAAGATGGATGGTGATACCATTATATTCAATAAAGTCTGCTGTACGAGCAAAAAGTGATAACGGGCAGGCACAAGACCAAACTGGAAAGCAATCAGAGAGCGCATACCTCCACCAATGCCATTGCAGGATCCGGATCCTCCTCTATATTTTATCAATTCTTTCTTGGCTCATGGCCCACCCTTCCACATAATCTCTTTGAAATTTATAATGAACTTTTGGAGATATCGTGTGGACAAACGAACAGGCATAGGTGAATACGTAACTTCCTCCAACTTCGTTGGCGGAAGTAATAAATAACATGAAGGTGAGGCATTGCTCATTCATTCTTCATCTAATCCAGTGTTGCCTCATGAGGAGTGTAGGAGCCCGGAGCTAGCCAAGTTGGTCCTGACATTTAAGACGAGAGTGACCAGCCTCATTCATCTCTGAGTGGCATTACGTGAGCAATAAATCCGAACCACCCCTTGGAAATAAACCTGCACCGGCTCAATCCGATTGGAGCGCCTTAGTTGCCCACTAAACCACCAGGCGTCGTAATTTCGTTATATGGTTACCACCCAGCTTAGTGAATGGTTTCATGGTGTACAGGAAACCATTTGGCTTGTCACTCTGTGTAGAGTCTCCCGTAGACAGGAGGAAGAGGAAAGAATGAAGGAAAGAGAGACAGAAGAGAAAGGATGGAAAGTATGAAGAGGGGAAAGGGCAGGCATCCGAGAGCAGCACTACATCGAGTGAATGGATAGTGAGAGCCCCCAGCAATCACTATTAATTAAAAAAAAAAAAAAAAAAAAAAGGGATGTTGATATTCTTAGCAAGCAGATTCACTGATGCACCAGATGGTAGGATTTCTCTCTACTGAACAAATTGTCTGGGTCTAGCCAAAGTATAAATCGTGTGCACTGTACAAACACAAGGACATGGGTAATTGAGATTGCTCTCGAGGCATTTGCCTGCCACGATTTCCTTCCGTTGAACAATAGCATCTGGTGTTATCCTAAAATAAATATTTAAGTGCACCAGCCGCAGAGAAAGAGTTAAACTTAGATGATGTGGCCAAAGGTTAGCTGGCAGGCCAAACAGCAGGTAAATAACATGAAGGGCAGCCATTATTTGTTTATACCTTCACCCATAACATCTTCACTTTTTTTTCCCTATCTCCAGACGATTATATTTAAGCTCAGGATTGGAATTTCGAAGTGGAGAGGCCAGACATAGCCTTTAGTAAGTCCTTCATTATTTGATTTTTTTTTTTTTTTTTTTTTTTTTAATCCCTTCAGCCCTGGGGCATCCTTTATGATCTGCTCCTAACCACTTTTCTCAGCTTTCACACCTGGAGGAGTCAGATAGTCTTTATTAACTGTTTCATAATTTGGGGTGCACTTCGAAATTTATATATATAACATCATCATCATCAGCCGTTTGAGTATCCACTGCAGGACCGGCCTATCCCGACCGAAGACAGGACGATACAGCCAATGTATTCTCTACCAAGTGGCTTAGGCTGTCTGGTAGAGATTGTGTGTAGGGTGATAAGTGCTTGTAAGTGTGATTGTAGTGTTGTGGTGGCTTTGGATGTGTGTGTAGTCTGTGAACCAAGTGTAATCGGCCCGCGCAAGTTTACTGGGTGCAAGCATACTTTACAGTAAGCGACACTGGTTCAACCACAGCACCCCTTGTGTCCGCCAATGCAGTACGTGGCCGGGTGAACACTCCCAAAGTTTATTACCCTGGCGGGGCACGAACCTGGTCCACCCAAGTACGAAACGCACACTCTACCATTGTACCACAGAGGCTCATATATATATATATATATACCGTTTACACACACACACACACACATATATATATATATATATATATATATATATATATATATATATATATATATATATATATATATATATATATACCGTTTACACACACACACACACACACACACACACATGTATATATATATATATATATATATATATATATATATATATATATATATATATATATATATATATATATATATATATATATATATATATATATATATATATATATATACTGTACATATATCACAACCTTCTTACCTAACCTGTCCTATCTAAACCTTCTTGCTTTAACCTGTCCTATCTCAACCTTCTTACTTAACGTGTCCTATCTCAACCTTCTTACCTTAACCTGTCCTGTCTCAACCTTCTTACCTTAATCTGTCCTATCTCAACCTTCTTACTTAACCTGTCCTATCTCAACCTTCTTACTTAACCTGTCCTGTCTCAACCTTTTTATCTTAACCTGTCCTGTCTCAACCATCTTACCTTAATCTGTCCTGTCTCAACCTTCTTACTTAATCTGTCCTATCGCTCCAGTACAGCCTGTGGACCTTCCACAGAAATGTCAGTTGTGGCACATTGGAGCTGCTGGTTGGGAGGCACTCAGGCTGTACTTCTTTCATTTTCCTTGGAATGATTATCGTTTTCATGACCGGAAGCCATCTGAATGTGCCTTGGGCATTACGGAGGTTATTCTCTTGGGCATGGAAGCATGCATTTCTTTCTCACATCCTATGACTTATGTAAAAAAGCCTTGGTTTAATCACGATTCTTCTAATGCCGTCCAGTAAAAGGAGAAGGCCTATTAAAGGTACCAGAGCCAACCCTCCCATGAATCACATCTTTTTTATGTTTCTGCCCGGAATCGTGCTAAGTCTGCTCGCTCTGCTAAAAATATTTTCATCCGCACTAAATGCCTTCAACTTTCCACCTCGAATTCTTCCTGCTTCTTCTGGCACCTTGACAAAAACATTTCTTACAACTTTACCTCATCATCCTTCCCTCCTCTTTTGTACTCTGATGGCTCTGTAGCCGTTTCTTTTACTAATAAAGCAGATCTCTTCTCTCACACTTTTTCCTCCAATTGTACCTTAGATGATTTCGGTGATGTTCCTCCATCACATCCCCCCTCTGACTTCCTCATGACTGACATTAAAAATTCTTCTGCTAATGTATTTTCTGCCATCACAGGCTTCAGTACTAATAAGGCATATGGGCCTGATGGAGTCCCTCCTGTTGTCCTCGAGAACTGCTTCTCTGCTTGCACCCTGCCTAGGTAAACTCTTTCGTCTTTGTATATCACCTTGTACCTTTCCTTCTTGGTGGAAGTTTGCTCTCATTCAGCCAGTCCCAAAGAAGGGTGACCATTCCCAACCCTCCAACTATCGCTCAGTTGCTTTAACATCCTGTGTCTCAAAAATTCTCGAGTCTTTTCTTAACAGAAAAATTTTAAAGCATCTTTCCTATCACAACTTTCTTTCTGATCGTCAGTATGGGTTCCGTCAGGGATGCTCCACTTGCGATCATCTCACCTACCTTTGAGACTCCTGGTCATCCTCCTTTCGGGACTTTGGCAAAAGCTTTGACATTGCACTTGACATCTCAAAGTCTTTCGATCGAGTCTGCCATAAATCTTGAATTTTCAAACTGCCCTCTTACGGTTTCTATTCTTCTATCTGCGCCTTCATCTGTAGCTTCCTTTCTGGTCGTTCTATAACTGCTGTTGTAGACGGCCACCGTTCTGCTCCTAGATCTATCATCAGTGGTGTTCCTCAGGGCTCTGTCCGATCACCAACTTTCTTCCTTTTAGTCATCAATGAGCTTCTAAGCTGTACATCTAACCCTATCCACTCGCAAGCTGATGATTCCACCCTTCACCTTTCCATTCGATTCCCGCAACGTCCATCTCAGCAGTCACTTCAACAAACAAGGGATGAGGCTATGGGACACCTAATGTCTGACTTGGCTCGTATCTCTGACAGGGATAAAAGTAATCTTGTTGTTTTTAATGCATCAAAGACTCGGTTCTGACACCTATCAACCCGACATAATCCTCCACAGGAGTACCCACTAATATTTAATAATATCCAGCTCAATCCTGCATCATCCTTAAACATACTTGGGGTTTCATTTACTCGAGACATATCTTGGAAAGATCATGTTATATCTCTTGTAAAATCTGCTTCCGAGAGATTAGGTGTGCTAAGCCAACTCCGTACCTTCTTTACCCCTGCACAGTTGTTGACTTTATACACGGGTTTATCCGCCCCTGTGTAGAGTACAACTCATGTGTGGGTATGCTCCCCACATACAGCTCTTCTCAATAGGGTGGAGTCAAAGACATTTCATCTTATTAACTCTCCTCCTCTTACTGGCTCCCTTCAACCTCTGTCTCTTCGCCACACTGTTGCATCTTTAGCTCTATTCTGTCGCTACATCAGTGGTCACTGCTCCCCTGAACTGTCTACTTGCATCCCTCCACCTCTACGATGGGCGCGTAGCACCCGTCTAGCAACAAACTCTCAACCCTTTTTTGTCCTAGTCTCTAATGCAAGAGCTTACTGCTGCTCCCAGTTCTTCATTATGCAATAGGTCAACTCTGGAACTGTTTCATTCTGTCTGTATTTCCTGCTTCCTATGATCTCCAGTCTTTCAAAAGCAGTGTGTCCAGGCATCTCGAAATGAACCAATCTTGAATTTGGCTCTCTTTTGTATTGTTTTTGTTTTTTGCTTGGAAGGAACGGTTTGTGGGCTCCTGGCCTTTGGTTCCCTCTTCATATATATATATATATATATATCCATCCATCAATCTTTCAATCCTACGTTGCCCCAAGAGGAGCGCAGGAGTTCCGGGGCAAGGTAAGTTGGTCCTGATATTTAAGATGAGAGTGACCAGCCTCACTTATCTCTGCACGGCATTACGTGAGCAATAAACCCTAACCAGCCCTTGGATATAAACCTTCACAGGCTCAATCTGATTGGAGTGCCGTAATTACCCACTAAATCACCATGCACCAAAATTTGGTTATATGGTTACCACCCAGCGCAGTGAATGGTTTCTTGGTGTACAGGAAACAGTTTGGCTTGTCACTCAGTGTATAGTTGACCACAGGCAGAAGGAAGAGGAGAGAATGAAGGAAAGAAAGACAGAAGAGGATGTAATGAAAGAAGGATGGAGGAGAGGAAAGGGCAGACACCCGAGAGCAGCATTACATCGAGTGAGTGGATAGTCAGCGTCCCCATATATATATATATATATATATATAGAGAGAGAGAGAGAGAGAGAGAGAGAGAGAGCCTCTGTGGTACAGTGGTAGTGTGCGTTTCGTACACGGGTGAACCAGGGTTCGCGCCCCGCCAGGGTAATAAACTTTGGGAGTGTTCACCTGGCCACGTACTGCATTGGCGGACACAAGGGGTGCTGTGGTTGAACCAATGTCACTTACTATAAAGTATGCTTGCACCCAGTCGGCTTGTGCGGGCCGATTACACTTGGTTCACAGACTACACACACATCCAAAGCCACTCGAACACTACAATTTTTTTTTTTTTTTTTTAATGCGAGGAAGAAGGAACCAAAGGCCATGAGCCCGCAGTAACAGTTCCCTCCAAGAGAAAAACAAAATACAATAGAGAGCCAAATTCAAGATCCGATCATTTGGAGATGCCTGGACACACTGCGCTTGAAAGACTGGAGATCATAGGCAGCAGGAAATACAGATAGAGGGAGACAGTTCCAGAGCTGACCAGTTGCATAAATGAAAGACTGGGAGTAACGGTTAACTCTTGCATTAGAGAGTTGGACAGAAAAGGGATGAGAGTTTGCTGCCAGACGGGTGCTACGTGCCCGTCGTAGAGGTGGAGGAATGCAAGCAGACAGTTCAGAGGAGCAGTGACCATTAAAGTAGCGATAGAAAAGAGATAAAGATGCAACAGTGCGGCGAAGAGACAGAGGTTGAAGGGAGTCAGTAAGAGGAGGAGAGTTAATGAGACGAAAAGCCATTGACTCCACCCTATTGAGAAGGGCTGTATGTGGGGAGCCTCCCCACACATGAGAGTTGTACTCCACACAGGGGCAGATGAAACCCCTGTATAGAGTCAACAGTTGTGCAGGGGTAAAGAAAGAGCGGAGACGGCTTAGCACACCCAATCTCTTGGAAGCAGATTTTACAAGAGATGTAATATGATCTTTCCAAGATAAGTCCTGAGTAAATGAAACCCCAAGGATGTTCAAGGATGATGCAGGATTAAGCTTAATATTATTAAACATTAATGGGTATACCTGTGGAAAATTTTGTCGGGTTGATAGGTGTAAGAACTGAGTCTTAGATGCATTAAAGACAACCATATTATTTTTACCCCAGTCAGAGATACGAGCCAAGTCAGACACCAGGTGTGCCATAGCCTCATCCCTTGTTTCTTGAAGTAACTGTTGAGATGGGCGTTGCGGGAACCGAATGGAAAGGTGAAGGGTGGAGTCATCAGCGTATGAGTGGATAGGGTTAGATGTACAGCTTAGAAGATTATTGATGAATAAAAGGAAGAGAGTTGGTGATAGGACAGAGCCCTGAGGAACACCACTGTTGATAGATCTAGGAGAAGAACGATGGCCGTCTACAACAGCGGCTATAGAACGACCAGAAAGGAAGCTAGCGATGAAGGCACAGATAGAAGGATAGAAACCGTGAGAGGGCAGTTTGGAAATTAAAGATTTATGCCAGACTCAATCGAAAGCCTTTGAGATGTCAAGTGCAATGGCAAAGCTTTCGCCAAAGTCCCGAAAGGAGGATGACCAGGAGTCTGAAAGGTAGGTGAGAAGATCGCCAGTGGAGCGTCCCTGACGGAACCCATACTGACGATCGGAAAGAAGGTTGTGATAGGAAAGATGCCTTAAAATTTTTCTATTAAGAATTGACTCGAAAACTTTTGAAATACAGGACGTTAAAGCAATTGGACGATAGTTGGAGGGTTGGGAGTGGTCACCCTTCTTTGGGACTGGCTGAATGAGAGCAAACTTCCAGCAAGAAGGAAAGGTACAAGTTGATAGACAAAGGCGAAAGAGTTTGCCTAGGCAGGGTGTAAGCACAGAAGCACAGTTCTTGAGAACAACAGGAGGGACCCCATCAGGCCCATATGCCTTGTTAGTACTGAGGCCAGTGATGGCAGAAAATACATCAACTGAAGAAATTTTAATGTCAGCCATGAGGAAGTCAGAGGGGGGAAGTGATGGAGGAACAGCACCGGAATCGTCTAAGGTGGAATTGGAGGAGAAAGTCTGTGCAAAGAGATCTGCTTTATCAGTAGAAGAAATAGCTACAGAACCATCAGAGTAGAAAAGAGGAGGGAAGGATGATGAGGTAAAGTTGTTTGAAAGATTTTTGACAAGGTGCCAGAAGGAGCGGGAAGAATTCGAGTTGGAGAGTTGAGAGCATTTAGTATGGATGAAATTATTTTTAGTAGAGCGAAGAACAGACTTAGCACGATTCCGGGCAGAAACATAAAGATGATGTGATTCAGGGGTGGGTTGACTCCGGTACCTTTTGTAGGCCTTCTCCTTGTTGCGGACAGCATTAGAACAAGCGTGATTAAACCAAGGCTTTCTTGTGTTAGTCAAAGGATATGAGAAAGGAATGTATGCTTCCATGCCCAAGAGAATAACCTCCGTAATGCGCATGGCACACTCAGAAGGCTCACGGCCATGGAAGCAATAATCATTCCAGGGAAAATCAAAGAAGTACAGCCTGAGGGCCTCCCAGTCCGCGGCTCCAAAATGCCACAGACGACGTTTCTCTGGAGGGTCCATAGGCCGTACCGGAGTGATAGGACAGGTTAAGGTAATAAGGTTGTGATCGGAGGAGCCCAACGGAGAGAAAAGATTAACAGAGTAAGCAGAAGGATTAGTTGTGAGGAAGAGGTCAAGTATGTTGGAGCTCTCTCCAAGGCGGTCAGGGATACGGGTAGGGTGCTGTACAAGCTGCTCTAGGTCATTAAGGATAGAAAAGATGTAGGCTTGTTCACCAGGTGGATCCGTGAAAGGAGAGGAGAGCCAAAGGTGGTGGTGAACATTGAAATCTCCAAGAATGGAGATTTCAGAGAAAGGAGAAATGGACAGAATGTGTTCCATCGTAGAAGTAAGATAGTCGAAGAATTACAAGCACTTGTCACCTTACATTCAATCTCTACTAGACAGCCTAAGCCACTTGGTAGAGATATAATGGCTGTATCGTCCTGACTTCGGTCGGGATAGGCCGGTCCTGCAGTGGACACTCAAAAACGGCTGATGATGATATATATATATATATATATATATATATATATATATATATATATATATATTATATATATATATATATATATATATATATATATATATATATATATATATATATATATATATATATATATATATATATATATATATATATATATATATATATATATATATATATATATATATATATATATATATTGTTACATAGCCTATGATTTCATCATTCTTTGTGTAATTTTAACGTACAGTGTGCTGCCTGTTTGATGACAAGCGTGTTCTACCTCACTCCCCCCTTCTACCGTTATAGTAGAGTAAGTCGTTCTTTCTGTTCTTCAGAGCGGGATTGTCAACTCTTTGTCCCCATGGCTTCATTTGCGCATCCTTCTTACAAGTTGTATGAAGCTCTGCCGGCCCTTATATAATGAGCTCAGTCTCTGCATTATTGCCACTTAGATCTACTCCTCATTTTGTTCACATCTCTGTCCTCCCCTGTACAGTTATTATTGTGAGTGCTCAGGAAATCTCCAACCATCTAGCAGCTGTGTGTAATTTGAGTATAACTGTTGTTGCATTTTTTTTCCTGTATTGTGTAGCGTAAGGTTAATTCTTAGGCCTAGTAAGGTTTTCGTAATTTATGTAGGATTCATTTTGTCAGCCAGTTTTAATAATATTTTGTATCTGTAATAATTTATCTTGCATTAACTGAGCATTACCCAGTGTATTTTCATTTTATCAGGGCTGACTTAGGTAAATTTACTCTTGCTAATTTCATGTTAATAGAGGCTATTGCAGTTAACCATATATTTAACCTGTTTTTTGCCATTACATTATCCTTATGAGTCCTGAATGATTTGTTGTTAGTTTGAGCATTAAACTTTAACTTGTAATTTTACCTAACTCTTTTGTTTTGAACCTGGAACTTTACGGGACAGTAGTGATTTTTAGTATTCTCACTTAAAGTGTACATTATCTTTTGCTGTTCCGTAACATAAATTTGGCGACCTCATACCAGGATATTCAGGATATTATCATAAGGATATTGCTTGATATTTTGTGACTGTGATTTATTCATGATGTCTACTATTACTACACTTGATGAAGCCAAAGATTTTTTGTCAAATGTGCAAACAGTGTGTGATGTAGAAAACAGAACAAAGAATGAACTTAAGCTTGTTGCTCAACAATTGGGAATTGTTGTTCACTCTCATCATTCTAAAGATCAAATTGTTGACATGATTAATGAAAGCTTGTTTAATGTAACTCCTCCAAATGAGCAAACGCAGATTGAATTAGCTAAGTTACATCTAGCCCTGCAAGAGGCTCAGGCTAAGGAGGTGGAGTCTCGTGCTAAGGAGGCTGAGGCACAAGTTGAACTTGCTAGGATTCAGGGAGACCATGAGTATCGCATGAAACAAGGTGGAACTGGATCATCTAGCTCTGATGATTTTGATGTGGCTAAAAATGTTAAACTTGTCCCTCCTTTTAATGAATCTGATTTAACAAAGTATTTTCAGTTGTTTGAGAGGGTAGCTACAGGTTTTAATTGGCCAAAAAAGTATTGGCCAGTACTCCTTCAAACTGTTCTCACCGGTAAAGCTCAAGTAACTTATGCAGCTTTGCCTCAGGATCAATCTGATAATTATGATGTAGTTAAGAGCTTGATTCTTAAGGCCTATGAGCTTGTTCCTGAAGCCTATAGAGTAAAATTTAGGACAACTTACAAACAAGATAAGCAATCCCATGTTGAGTATGCAAAAATCAAAGAAGATTTGTTAGAGCAGTGGTTAAATTCTAAGAATGTGGATTCTGATTTTGGTAAATTTAAGCAGATGATTTTGCTGGAGGATTTCAAAAGGTGTATTAGTAAAGATGTAAGCCTATATCTTGATGAGAAAAGAATAGATAATTTGTCTGATGCTGCAGTTTTAGCTGATGAATATGTTCTCACTCACAAGAGATATTCTAGAGAAAAAGGGAAAGCTGAGAGTAAGTACGTTGCCTCTACTCAGAGTACAGGTAACAGGAAAGAGAATAAAGATGATGTTTCTCAGGAAGTAAATACCAGCATCACCTCTAGATTTCAGAAAAGTAAATGTACTTATTGTAGTAAGCTTGGTCATACTACGGAGAAATGTTTCAGGAGACAGCGTGATGTGAACAAAAAGGAGTCTTTAAATATTCAGTCAATTGGTCTAGTGTCCACCCTTGAGAGTTCCCAGAATTCTTTAACTGAGTTAACTGAACCTGCTTTGAGGGGTAACTTAAATTCTCATGATGGAGCTCCTCTTTTGAGCAGTAACGTGGGTGACACTCTCAAGAGTTCATGTGCTAATTTCCTGTCTGATGGTTTTGTCAGTCCTCTGGACAGTAATGACAGGAAATTAGTTAAAATATATCGTGATACAGGTGCTTGCCAATCCCTTATGCTGACCAGTGTTCTAGGCTCTAATGTTAATTCCTCTGATGAAACTGTAATTTTACAAGGTGTAGGGAATAATTACTTCTCTGTCCCTCTGTGCAGAGTGAATTTAGAGTCTGGTTTTGTTAATGGTTTCGTTATGGTTGGGTTGGTTGAGACACTCCCAATGTCAGGTGTAACTTTCTTACTTGGAAATGATAGTGGTGGAAGTCAAGTGTGTCCAGCTCCTCAGTTGTCTAGTGAGCCAGTGGCTGCGACCCGGGATTGCGATGTCCCTGATGTGTTCCCTGTATGTGCTGTCACTAGGGCTAAGTCTAAAGTTACTGGTGATTTAGAGGATAATGATGATGATGATGTTATCCTAGCTGACACTTTTCTTGCTAATTTGGACCACTCACCAGATGAGGCAGTACCGCGTAGTGTTGATAATTTGTCTCGTCAAGAGTTGATTGAGTTGCAGGTTGCTGACCCTGAGTTGAAAGGTCTAGCTAACTCTGCTTGCAGTGAGGAAGAGTCAGCTGGTGCTCCTACTTGTTATTATGTAAAGTCAGGAGAACTTATGAGGAAGTGGAGACCCCCAACAGCATCAGCCGACCGTGAATGAGAGGTTGTACATCAAGTTGTCATCCCTCGTGTTTGTAGGCAGGATATCATTAGAGTGGCTCATGATTCCAGTTTGGCAGGACACCTTGGAGTGAGGAAGACTGTGGCACGCATTTTGAAACACTTCTACTGGCCAGGTATCTTCAGGGATGTTTCCTGGTATTGTAAGTCTTGTCACACCTGTCAGGTTGTGGGGAAGTGTAATCAGACCGAAAAGGTTGCACCTCTGGTTCCCATTCCTCCTTTTGAGGCGCCTTTCACCCGTGTGTTGGTGGATATTGTGGGCCCTCTTCCTAAGACTTCTTCAGGATTTTCTTATGTGTTGACCCTGATTGATATGGCTACTCGTTATCCTGAAGCCATTCCACTTAGAAATATCTCAGCAAAGAACGTGGTTAAGGAAATGCTAGGGTTCTTCACAAAGTTTGGTCTGCCCAAGGAGGTACAGTCAGACCGGGGAAGTAATTTCATGTCAAATGTTTTCAAGCAGTCTCTGAAAGAGTTGGGCATCTCCCAGATCACGTCTTCAGCTTACCATCCCCAGACCCAAGAAGCGTTGGAGAGATATCATCAAACACTCAAATCGATGCTCAAGAAATACTGTTTGGAACATCAGAAAGACTGGGATAAAGGTCTTCCATTCGTTGTATTTGCCACAAGAGAATCTCCAAATGAATCACTGGGCTTCTCACCTTTTGAACTACTGTTTGGCCATGAAGTAAGAGGACCCCTTAAGCTACTCAAGGAATGCTGGCTGTCGGAGGAAGATGACGTCAACCTGCTGGAGTATGTGATGAAGTTCAAAGAACGGCTGTCCACTGCTTTACAGCTGGCGAGAGAGAATTTAGGAGCTGCTCAGAAGATGAAGACTTGGTATGATAAGAAGTCCAGGTTACACCACTTTCCGCCAGGAGATCAGGTTTTGATTCTGCTACCAGTGCATGGGCAACCTCTTCAAGCCAAGTTTAGTGGTCCTTATTTCGTGGAGAAGAAACTCAGTGATGTCAACTATGTCATCGCCACACCAGATTGTAGAAAGAACAAGCAACTATGTCACATCAACATGCTAAAATTATATCACAGGCGGGACGAAAATAATCCAGTCTGCACAGTAGCTGTTCCACCCGAGTCTGCAAGTGAAGCTCTCCCATGCAGTATGAGCCTGAGTGATAGTTTGGGGAAGAATCCTGATATCATGAATGATCTCCAGACTAAGCTTTCTCATCTACCTCCCGAGGAAAGGCAGGAGTTTTCGGCATTACTGCAGGAGTACCCGCAAGTGTTCCGTGCCACTCCAGGAAGAACCACTGTGTTGATGCATGATGTTGATGTTGGAGACGCAAAGCCAATTAAACTGCCTCCTTACCGTGTGAACCCAGTGAAAGTTCCTCTCATCCAGAAGGAGCTTGGCTACCTGTTGGACCACAAGATGATTGAGCCCTGTCAGAGCAAGTGGAGTTCTCCTGTCACTCTGGTCCCTAAGCCAGGTGGGTCACAGTGGCTTTGCATCGACTACAGACGTGTTAATCAGATAACCAAAACAGACACTTACCCTCTCCCTCGCGTGGAAGATTGCATAGACAAGATCGGAAAGGCTAGGTACATAAGTAAGTTTGATTTGTTAAAGGGATACTGGCAAGTACCTATGACTGAACGTGCTAGGGAGATCTCATGTTTTGTAACACTAGGAAAGACTTTTGCATGTTCCGTAATGCCATATGGTATAAAGAATGCACCAGCCACATTTCAGAAGCTCATGAATGTTGTAACAGAGGGTTTGGCAGGGTTTGTTGTTTATATTGATGATGTATTAATCTTCAGTGACAACTGGAACGATCACCTATGCCATGTCAGTAAATTTCTTGACCGTTTGGTTCAGGCTAATCTTGTAGCTAATTTATCAAAGTGTGAGTTTGGTCAAGCTAAAGTTCAGTACCTTGGGTATGTAATTGGTATTGGACATGTTGCACCACCAGGAGCTAAGGTTCAGGTTATAAGTGATCTTCCCAGACCTAAAAGTAGGAAAGAGCTACAAAGATTTTTGGGAATGGTAGGTTATTACAGGAGATTTATTCTTAACTTTTCAATTCTTGTATCACCACTTACAGACCTACTGAAAAAGGGAGTTAAATTTGTCTGGACCGATGACTGTGAATCCTCTTTCAACAAACTTAAAGCTATTCTATTAAGTCAGCCAGTGCTTGCTACTCCAAATTTTGCTAAGCCTTTTAAGATGGCTGTTGATGCAAGTGATATAGGAGCTGGGGCTGTTTTGTTGCAAGAGGATGATCAGGGTATTGAACACCCTGTATCTTATTATAGTAAGAAGTTCACTCCACCTCAGAAGAACTACTCAACTATTGAGAAAGAGCTTTTGGCCTTGATTTTGGGTTTACAGCATTTTTCATTTTATTTGTGTTCTGGTTTTGACCCCATAGTCATTTATACCGATCATAACCCACTGAAATTCCTTAGTAAGTTTAAAGATAAAAATCAGAGATTGACAAGACGGAGTCTACTTCTTCAGGAGTATTCATTAGACATACAACATGTCAAGGGGAAAGAAAATGTTATTGCAGATTGCTTATCTAGACTTTAGACAGATTGTTTTAGAGTAATAAGAAATTTCCTTTGTAAATTTCTTTTTCTTTGTGGGGAGGTGTTACATAGCCTATGATTTCATCATTCTTTGTGTAATTTTAACGTACAGTGTGCTGCCTGTTTGATCACGAGCGTGTTCTACCTCACTCCCCCCTTCTACCTTTATAGTAGAGTAAGTCGTTCTTTCTGTTCTTCAGAGCGGGATTGTCAACTCTTTGTCCCCATGGCTTCATTTGCGCGTCCTTCTTACAAGTTGTATCAAGCTCTGCCGGCCCCTATATAATGAGCTCAGTCTCTGCATTATTGCCACTTAGATCTACTCCTCATTTTGTTCACATCTCTGTCCTCCCCTGTACAGTTATTATTGTGAGTGCTCAGGAAATCTCCAACCATCTAGCAGCTGTGTGTAATTTGAGTATAACTGTTGTTGCATTTTTTTTCTTGTACTGTGTAGCGTAAGGTTAATTCTTCGGCCTAGTAAGGTTTTTGTAATTTATGTAGGATTCATTTTGTCAGCCAGTTTTAATAATATTTTGTATCTGTAATAATTTATCTTGCATTAACTGAGCATTACCCAGTGTATTTTCATTTTATCAGGGCTGACTTAGGTAAATTTACTCTTGCTAATTTCATGTTAATAGAGGCTATTGCAGTTAACCATATATTTAACCTGTTTTTTGCCATTACATTATCCTTATGAGTCCTGAATGTTTTGTTGTTAGTTTGAGCATTAAACTTTAACTTGTAATTTTACCTAACTCTTTTGTTTTGAACCTGGAACTTTACGGGACAGTAGTGATTTTTAGTATTCTCACTTAAAGTATACATTATCTTTCGCTGTTCCGTAACAATATATATATACATATATATATATATATATATATATATATATATATATATATATATATATATATATATATATATATATATATATATATGGCCATGTGGAGAGGATGGAGGGTGAAAGACTGACGAAGAGAGTGTATGTGAGAGAGGTGGAGGGGGGAAGAGGGAGGGGGAGCCAGGGGATGAGATGGAGGGATGGGGTGGAGAGGTATATGAGAGAGGGGGGTGTGAGCTGGGAGCAGGGCAGTGAAATGGCGGGGGACAGGACGACGTGGAGGCGATTTGTTTGTGGCCACCCCAAACGGGATTCAGGCGTCTGGCGGGTAATAGGAATAGAACTATGAGGAATATATCCCTGGAGAAAAGGGCCAAAAGTGGAACATACTTTCAATGGGCAAAATATGACCCCTGGGGTTTTCCCCAATAGGGGAAGCGTCCATCCAGAGTTCCAGGCACTGCCGTTGAGAGCAGAGGATTTTATAGGGGCAACGCCGGGTACCCCTAGTATATATATATATATACACGAGGGGTACACGAGGGGTACCCGGCGTTGCCCCTATAAAATCCTCTGCTCTCAACGGCAGTGCCTGGAACTCTGGATGGACGCTTCCCCTATTGGGGAAGACCCCAGGGGTCATATTTTGCCCATTGAAAGTATGTTCCACTTTTGGCCCTTTTCTCCAGGGATATATTCCCCATAGTTCTATTCCTACCATGGACCTAGTTTCCTATTACCCACCAACCCTACCCACCACCCCACCCGCCCAGCCCGCCCCACCGATCCGCTCATCCGTCCGACCCGTTTAGCCAATACTGATATGCTTGTCGAAGTAAAAACCTGTACGGTAATTGGCTACCACGTTTCCACCATGATGAATTGATTATTTCTCATTAGTTCTAATCTTGGCCATCAGGATCCCCACTTTAGCAGCTGTAATTTGTCGTAAACAGTTGTACCTGTTACAGCTGTTTAGAGTTCTATATGTATCCTCTGCGATTTCCGTAGAGGACAGACAGGCAGAGCAACATTCTCTTACACACACACACACACACACACACACCTTATATATACATTAGAGAGAGAGAGAGAGAGAGAGAGAGAGAGAGAGAGAGAGAGAGAGAGAGAGAGAGAGAGAGAGAGAGAGAGAGAGAGAGAGAGAGAGAGAGAGACGTGTGGTGGAGTAAGATCCACACCAAAATATAAGTGATGTCCCTGGTGTGAATATATTAATATACTATGAGTCATACTTGGTGTCAAACATGTAGGTCAGTAGTGTTGGTGGGTGGGAGGCACAGGCAGGGCGGTAATACTGTCACACGTGCAGAGCTCCAGTGACACCAGATTCTAACTCCTCCAACCCGCCTGTCTGGTGACTTCATTTTGTAGTTTATGCTTGATGCTACCAGA
>NC_136966.1:41565508-41570508 GCF_032717465.1 Coenobita brevimanus
TATATATATATATATATATATATACCTATACAGTATACATAAAGAGAGAGAGGGAGAGAGAGAGAGAGAGAGAGAGAGAGAGAGAGAGAGAGAGAGAGAGAGAGAGAGAGGAAGAAGAAGAAGAAGAAAAAGAAGAAGAAGAGGAAGATAAAGAAGCGAGAGAGAGGGAGGAAGATAGGAGAAAATAAGGTGTAAGGTAAGAGAGAACGAATAAGGAAAGGAAGAGAGAAAAATGGATGTTGGGAGGTAAAAAAGATAGAGATCGATGGGCAGAGAAGAGGGAGAGAAAGGAATGGGAGGGAAATTGGAGAGAGAAGAGAAAAGGGGAAAACAGAAGAGGAGAAGGAATGTATGAGAAGGAGGGAAGAAGGAAAAAGAGATAAAGATAGAGAGGGAAGGTGAAAGAAAGACAGTGCAAAGGGAGGGAGGGAAAGAGGAAAGAGGTAGAGGAGGAAAGGAAAGAGAGAAGGAAGGGAAGAAGAGATAATGAGAGGAAGTGAAGAAAGGTGGGGAGAAGGGAAGAAGTTTAACGGGAGTGGGAGGTAGGGGAAAGGGAAGGTAGCAGAGGTTGATGGATAGATATATAGATAGATAGACAGATAGGTAGATAACTAGACAGATTGAATAACTGATATTGAGAGAGAGATAGAGAGAGAGAGAGAGAGTGAGGAAGAAGCCAGTACCTCTCATGCCCTCCATCCTGTTAAATGGTTACCCAGGATATCCCTCATCTGCCTCTCTCTCTCTCTCTCTCTCTCTCTCTCTTTCTTGATATCGTCTCCTCCCCCCTCAGTTTATCATCTCGCCCCCGTGTCTCGTCCTCTTATCTCTTACACACCTTATCTTCTCCCCATAACTCGCTCCCCATGCTGCTCCCTTCATTGTCTTATCTCGTCCCCTTATCCTTTCCCCTCATCATCACGTCCCCTTATCTCTTTTCCCTCATCATTTCGTCCCCTTATCACTTCCCCTCATCATCTCGTCCTCTTATCACTTCCTCTGATCATCTCGTCCCCTTATCTCATCCCCTGATCATCTTGTCCCCTTATCTCATCCCCTGATCATCTCGTCCCCTTATCTCATCCCCTGATCATCTCGTCCCCTTATCTCTTCCTCTCATCATCTCGTCCCACTATCTCTTCCCCTGATCATCTCGTCCCCTAATCTCTTCCTCTCATCATCTCGTCCCACTATCTCTTCCCCTGATCATCTCGTCCCCTAATCTCTTCCCCTCATCATCTCGTCCCCTTATCTCATCCCCTGATCATCTCGTCCCCTCATCTCTTCCCCTGATCATCTCGTCCCACTATCTCTTCCCCTGATCATCTCGTCCCCTAATCTCTTCCTCACATCATCTCGTCCCATTATCTCTTCCCCGCAAAATCTCGTCCCCTTATCTCGTCACTTTGTCGTCACATTACCCTGTCTCCACCTTTGATCATCTTTTCCCTCTTCTTCTCGATCCCTCTGCCTTTGCTTCATCTTCTCGTCCCCTCACACCCAGAATTCCGTGTTAGGCTCAGTATTGTTTATCAGAATCATCATCCCTTTTTTTTTTTTTTTTTTTTCTCATCTGGAGCGTTTGGTGACATTCTCGTGGGATTTTTGTTTTTTTAATTCACGGATGGTACCAATACTCTCTTGGACAAGGAGAATTAGTTCCAACTGCAGTGAGATTTATTCATCGTAACTGAATGAATTATATGACACGGGCCATCCAACTATACATGAAAAAATATAAGAGTGTGCAGTTAGGAAATCTAAAGGAAAAATTGAATATGGAATGATGAACCAAATGATAAAGGCAGTTCATTGCATCAGAGACCTTGGGATTTATTTTGTGTCTCAGATAACCTGAAATTTTCAGTCATGGAATGGGGTGGTAAAGAGGGGAAATAAACTGCCAAAATTTATTATCAGCAATTTCTCTCGGAAGAGTAAGGAATTAATTTTTCCTCTGTATAAAAGCTTAGTCGGACCACATCTGGATATGATGTTCATTTCTGGGATTCACACACACACACACACACACACACACACACACACACACACACACACACACACACACACACACACACACACACACACACACACACACACAAATGGAAGCTGCTCAGGATCGGGTCGCTAGATTAACTCGCTCTTTACAAGCTCACAACTGTGAAGAACGGCTAAGGTAGTACACTGTGTTCTTTCTTAGAAAGAGAAGGCTAAGAGGTAAAGTAACTGAATATTACATATTCTTAAAAAGGAATGAGTAAAATTAAAACAAAACAAAACAAAACAAAACAGGAGGAGTACTTTATAGTAGGTTGTCGTCATACCTCCAGGAGTAATAGTTTAGACAACCTTTTTAGTAATTGACATTACTGTATATGATACCATCATTTTATGATCGTCACGTAAGTGAAAAATTTACCAGTTTCTATCTGTTTTCCTCTCTGGCTCAGTCCCGCAGCGTTGACCGGGTAACGAAGGACATTTTTTGCTTTCCTGTACGTTTCTTTTATTTCTGTGAATCGAGTTAAGGCTGAAAGACCGCGTTTGAGCTGTGAGGTCTATGTGGTCGGAGTATCTCATCATCTCTGCCACTTATCTCTTTATCTTTTCATCTCGTCCACTTATCTCCTTCCATTTTCATATATTCTTAACTGCCATCATCGTTACTTTGTCCTTTCCGCGCCATAATTTTCCCTTCGTCATCTCGTCCTGTTATCTGGTGCCCTCGTCGTCTCGCCCTCACATCTCGTGGGCCATAAGTCGTGCCTTCGTCACCTGGTCCCCTATGCAGCCCCACGCACAGGCGGTTCGTACCCACCCTGTTTGATCACTGCCCGCCGCTTGGGTAAACAGGGCCAAAGGGATGGTAGTAGTAGTAGAAGTAGTAGTAATAGTAGTAGTAGTAGTAGTAGTAGTAGTACAACTAACACTAACAATAATATTTGTAGTAGTACTTGTACTAGTTTTTGTTGTTGATGTTGTCTTAACCCATTTCATAGAAAAAGAAAATTAGGTTAGGAACTGTACTAAAATGGTAAGAAATATATATATATATATATATATATATATATATATATATATATATATATATATATATATATATATATGCAACTTCGTATGTGCATTGGCCATAAAAGTATCTAAAATAATGCAAGAGAGGCAACATTTCGTCTTACTTGTAGGAGAGGTGATTCATTTGTAATTGCTGGGTTGGTATTATTCTTATATGTTTGTTCTCAATTTTGTCCAGTTGTTTTAGTGCAACCTCTCCACATCCACTCCATAAAGGTGAGCAGAATTCAAACTGAGAGTGCACATGACTTTCATAAGTCATAGCTAACTGCTCGTCAGTGAAGAAGTTTCCCATTCTGTACAATAATCCAAGTTTCTTTGAGTCAGTCATAGCAAGTGCTCTAACATGAAAGGTCCAGCCGAGGGTACTGTTAAGTGAAACACTGAGAATTCCAATACTTTTAGAGATAGAAATATTGGTTGCACTGAAGGTAATGTAGGAATCAGGCAATACCTGCCTGTAATTAAACTGGATATACTTGATTTTTCTAGCATCAAATGAGACAATGTAATTTTGTCCCCGTTCAGTGATCTTAGATAAGTCTTGATTTATGGAGATTGCTGTAGTGAGTTGCGAGATAGAGATATTAAACTTTGTAAATGGGTGTACAAGTGTGAAGGAACTGTGAGATGTTGAGTCATCAGCGTATGAGTATATGGGATAATGGGTGACAGACAGGAGATCTTTAATTTGAATGAGCAACAGGGTTGGAGCTAGGACTGATCCTTGTGGCACCCCGGCATTAACTGAGTGGAAATTGGAATGCACATCACGTACCTTTACTCTTATATTTTTGTTGCTGAGATATGAGGAAATCAGTGGGACAAAAGATGGTAGGCAGTTACAAGGGAGCCTGACGGGAACGATGCCACACCCTGTCAAAAGCTTTAGAAATGTCAGAGCTACCGCATGGGTTTCTCCATGTTGGTCAACTGACCGATGGTTGGTGTGAGTAAAGAGATTGAGCATATCAACAATGGATCTTTCGTGGCGAAAATCATATTGTCTGTCACTAATTATGTTGTTGAATTCAAGATGTTTAACAAGACAGTTCAGGACTTAATCTTTTTCGTCACTTTTATGTCTGAGGATGAGGATTGGATTAAACGAAACGGCACGTCAATAAATCAAGAAAATGGTGGAAGCACCTCGTTTCCTCCTGGTCTTCAGTTTTATATATTCCATCCTGTTCCCTAATGGATCCCCAATTGCCGACATTATATCAGTCTCTCTCTCTCTCTCTCTCTCTCTCTCTCTCTCTCTCTCTCTCTCTCTCTCTCTCTCTCTCTCTCTCTCTCATATACACCAGTGTTTGAGCAATGAAAGACAGAGTCACGTTAAGTCGTCATATCTTCTTGTATATACATATTGTTCTAGATGGGGAAATGGTGAGGATGAAATTATAATTTCATATTATTGATTTCCCTTAGTATTCGATGTTTCATTTCATCGTATGGCTATATGACGTGTTTTTAATCTTCAGCATTTCCAGTTCCTTCAGTGTTGTGGATGCAGTTGTTAGTTGTTCAAACAAAAATTTGACGATTTTACTCACTGAAAGATTAACAGGCAAGAAGTGTAAATGACATCGATTTGCTGACTCCCTTCTTACCCATAGACACACTTGGATATGTGGGGAGAAATTTATGAGTGGGATTGTAGGGTACGAAGCGCTGCCTGTCTGTAACGGCATTGTTTGAGACTCTGTGAAGGATTGGGTAACGCATTGCATTGTCTGCTGGTGCGAGTGGGTTCGGCAAGTTATTTTTAGGGAATGCCGCTGGCCATGTGTAGGACTCCCTGATATGAAAAGTATGAAGGTGAGGAGGAAAGAAGGAAGGATTTGGGTTTTCTTATTTAATTAGTAACTGGTGTTGATATTTATGGCATATTTAATGTAAACAAAATGATAATGACAATGAAAAGA
>NC_136966.1:41573008-41688008 GCF_032717465.1 Coenobita brevimanus
CTCTCCTCTCCACCCCTCCACCTCACCTCTCCATCTCTCCTCTCCACCCCTCCACCTCACCTCTCCATCTCTCCTCTCCACCCCTCCACCTCACCTCTCCATCTCTCCACCTTTCCTCTCCACCTCTCCTCTCCACCTCACCTCTCCACCTCTCCTCTCCATCTCTCCACCTTTCTTCTTCACCTCACCTCGCCATCTCTCCTCTCCACCTCTTCACCTCAACTCTCCTCCACCATACCCTTTCTCAGCCGCCTCTCCACTTTCCACCTCACCTCTCTACCTTTTAATTCGTCACCTTATCTCTCCAGTCCCTTCCTCTCTCTCTCTCTCTCTCTCTCTCTCTCTCTCTCTCTCTCTCTCTCTCGATTCACCGGGGAGCAGAGGTGAGTTAATTGGACCTCAGTAATATGCAAGGTAAGATAATTAACTGTTTCTTGTGTAGGTGAAACTGACCATGACATTATTATTATTATTATTATTATTATTATTATTATTATTATTATCATCATTACTATCAATTTTTTTATTTGACTGGAGTCGGTAGATAATGTTTCCTTTCCGTCGATGTGTCCCTATAATTATCTCTCTAATCTCTGTCTATGAAAAGTCTTAGATCCTAGAAACCCTAAATGTTTCACGTTCGTAGGTATTCACTGTATCTAGGTTAGGACTGAGCATCCAGGTAATAGATCGGCATGTCAGGGTCAGTGGAGGACATTAATACGAGACGAATTGTTGTCCACCGTCTTGTCCACGTTGCTGTAAGGCGAAGGTTCCTAACTGCATGCGATAAATTACAGTACTATGGATTTCGCTGAGTTGGTGATTGCTGAGTGTTTCTACCTGCTAAGCCACATCCCACTCGCCGGTATAGCATGACAGTGAGAACCAGATTAACGCATTGATTTTGACTTAGCTATTTTTACGTGTTAGTTCGAGTGTCAGAGAAGCGACTAGTGTGGGGATATTCCATAATGTATCGCCATAGGAGTAAGACTGGCCATCTGCCCGTCACTCCGTTCACGGCTCCTGCGTTCTGGTTCTTGCATCTGCCAGGAATATTCTTTTTTTTTTTTTTTTTTTTTTTTTTTGTCAAATGTGGGATGTGGGAAGACCTCTCGTTGTGGAGGGATTAATGAAATTGTTATTCTCTCTCTCTCTCTCTCTCTCTCTCTCTCTCTCTCTCTCTCAAGTATACGAATACTTCAACGATCTTTTGTCCTGTGTTTCAATAGTAAAGCACAACGGTAGCCTCGATACTCTTTTTATTGGCTGTGGGCTGCATTTCTGTACACCAGCCTCATATGTTGTAGTACTCTGCCACCACCACTTACATCACCTGCCATATGCCGCCATTCTCCGCCATCTGCCACCACTCCCTGCTGCCACCACCCTGCCATATCACCTGCCTTATGCCATCGTGCCATCTACCACAGCTCCACTTCTTCCTGCCACCACACCACCATTCTCCGTTACACCATTTCCTGTTCCTCAAGCTATCCCCACCTACCACCACCTATCGCCATCTACCACAGCCATATACCTAGCCATAACTCCAATTGTCACCACCTACCAACCCCTGCCACCTGCTATCCCCTGCCACCTACCACCCTTTGCCAACTACCACCCCCAGCTTCCAACACCCACCTTCCACCTGTCATCACGCACTGCTGCCACCACCTGCCACCTGCAACCACCTGCCACCTGCCACCACATACCACATGCTACCACATGCCACCACCTGCCCTTACCTGCCACCAGCTATCACTACCTACCGCCTGCCACCAGCTACCACTACCTACTGCCTGCCACCAGCTATCACTACCTACCGCCTGCCACCAGCTACCACTACCTACTGCCTGCCACCGGCTGTCACTACCTACCGCCTGCCACCAGCTACCACTACCTACTGCCTGCCACCGGCTATCACTACCTACTGCCTGCCACCAACTGTCGCCTGCCACCACCTGTCAGCATCTACTGCCTGCCCTCACCTGCCACCTGGTACCACCATCTACCGCCTGCCGCCATTTGCAGTCTGCCGCCACCTGCCACTTGCCATCACCTGTCACCACTGGCCACCTGCTAATACCTGCTGCCTCCCACTACCTGCCATCTACTGCCACCTGCCGCCAGCCTCCTGCCAATGCCTGTCGCCAACCACCACCTGCCGTCTTCCACCAGCCGCTCATTGTCACCACCTGACACCACCTGCCATCAGTTGCCGCTTGCCACATGCCGTCAGCCACCAACTGCCGCGTGCCACCATCAACCATCAGCTACCTCTTGCCACCACCTGCCAACGCCTCTGACCACCTGCTACCTGTTACCACCTGTCACCTGCCACCTACCACCACCTGTCACCTGCCATCCCCTGCCCCCTACCATCAGCAATCACCTGCCGCCTGCCACCAGCTGTCACCTGTCACCACCTGCTATCTGCCACCATTTGCCACTTGTCACCACCTGCTGCATGCCACCACCTACCACTTGCCACCATCTGTCGCTTTTTTTTTTTCTTTTTTTTTTTTTGATGTGCCCAAGTCTGGTCATAGGTTTCACAGCCTGATCCCTGAGGTCCAGCAGTCCTCTTATGTGCTGTACACCCCACATGTCACCGCTACAGCACCAACACCCACCGTCCATATTGAATACATGCGATGGCTGTCTCATACTGGATTATTGTATTGATATTAGTGGGGAGAGAGGTTTACGACATGTCGGCGGGTCTTATGGTAGATCAGTAAAGTTTGTCTGTAACAAAATTCAAATCCATAGACTGCTTCTTGTCCCAGCTGGGATTCGAACCTGGGTCCACTGGGACTGCAACACACCTCTCCACTGACAGAGCCACCGCCATCACCTGCCACTTGCCACCACTCGGCGCCTGCCACCACTTGCCACCTGCTAATACCTTCCACCTGGCACCACCTGCTGCCTGCCACCACCTGCCGCCTGCCAACACCTTCCACCTGCCATCACCTGCCGCCTGCCATCACCTGCCGCCTGACACCACCTGCTGCCTGCCACCATCAGCCACTTGACCCTACCTGCCACCACCTGCCAGCGCCTACTACTACCTGCTGTCTGCCGTCACCTGCCAACGCCTGCCATCACCTGCCAACCCCTGCTACTGCCTGCTGCCTGCCACCACCTGCCGCCTGCCAACGCCTGCAATCATCTGCCAATGCCTGCTACTGCCTGCCTCTTGCCACCACCTGCCACCTGCCAACGCCTGCCACTACCTGCAGCTGGCCATCACCTGCCACCTGCCAACGCCTGCCACCACCCGCCGCCTGCCACCACCTGCCGCCTGCCACCACCTGCCAGTCCCTCCTACTAATCCATATTTACTCTCAGCCTCAGACGTGAGATCGTGACGCTTGGCTTGCCTCGAGTGGGGGGGGGGGGCAGGGAAGAGAGAGAGAGAGAGAGAGAGAGAGAGAGAGAGAGAGAGAGCAATGAGGAAAAGGAGTTTAGGGAGGTGGAGAAAGGTGAGGAAGAGAGAGAAGAGAAAAGATGAGGGGGAGGGGAAGAGTAGGAGAAGAGAAGAAGAGAGATGTATGGAGGGATGGGGAAGTTTTAGGGAGAAGGTATGAAAGTATAAGAGAAAACGGGAGAATGTGGGTGGAAAAGAGAGAGAGAGAGAGAGAGAGAGAGAGAGAGAGAGAGAGAGAGAGAGAGAGAGAGAGAGAGAGAGAGAGAGAGAGAGAGAGAGAGAGAGAGAGAGAGTGAAGAAAGGAAAAGGAAAGAAATAAAGTGGGGAGAAAATGGGATACGAGTACAGAGAGAGGAGGCAAGAAGGGTAAGGGTGGTGTTAGAGAGAGAGAGAGAGAGAGAGAGAGAGAGAGTTAACAGCACATCAACTCGGCAGTTCATGCTGTCACTTTTATTTAACACCATGTCAGCTCCATTCATAAATCAACATCCGATCCCTTGGTTATTTATTAAGAACTCAGCATTTCTGTGGAGTTCTCATTGATATTGCAGACATTATTATTATTATTATTATTATTATTATTATTATTATCATTATTATTATTATCATTATTATTGAAGGTCTAGAAGGCTGGCATTCCAAGACCGTTCGAAGTAAAGACTTGAAATTTTCAGGAGTGATGTATCTTGAATGCAGGCTCTTTTTTTTTGTTTTTTTCACATTTTTTTCCCTAGTCCTAGCGCCCTCTGTGTCACTGTTAAGTAGCTGGAGTGCTAGCCAGGTGGCAGTGGAAGAATTAGGATGATTCTCGCATTTTTAGTTGTTAGTTGGAGTTGCCAGGTAGCCTGCTGTTGTGAATGGAGATATTATGTAATGTTTTGCGTTAATTTTCGTTTATTTTTTCTCTGTAATGTTTTATTTGGATGATTTCTTGTTAAATTATGTACAGTAATATTAAGATTTAATTTCAGCTTGTAGGCAGAAGCATTCAGAGTGCTACGTAATATAAGACAGTTCTGGAATATTTTGCATGTCCTCTACTTAGAACTCTTGCCGCTAGGAGTACCTAAAACGTTCGAGCACCGAGAAAGGTTATGAAATGGATGGGGGAGGGGCAGAGAGTAGAGGAATCAGTTTACTTGTGGCCTTTGTGAATTGGGTGTAGCTTTGGCACGTATGAAATTAGTTACAATTAGTTGGCAAGCAAATAGTGTAATTACAACGAACTCGAGAAGCCTGTGTTATTATAACGCTTGACTTGATCTTGTCTACATCGAAATGCTAACCCAGCGAGGAACGATTCACTAGGTGACGCGTTTCCTATACTGAACTACTGCTGTTGGAGCCTGTGGCAGTGTGGGACGAGGATGTAACATTATGTTTTTCAATTTTTACTCCCCTGCCCAGTAAAAACCACTGAATCGATTGCTTTTCAAATGACCCAGTATGTGGTCGTCAACATACTGTATACTAGTGCACCTGGGTATTGATATTGAGATCCAACAAATACTTTTTGAAATATTGGGGAATATGAAAACGACGACCTCATCTGAAAGTGCTTAATTGGAATGTATCTGGCCCAGTTTGACTAAATTCGGAGGAAATATAGTGGGTCATGAGTGGACATGATTTTTATAGTATGAATGACCTTAACCTTAACCTCAAGGTCACAGGTTAAAATCCATAAAAAATTTTGAGTCATACCGAAGTCCCTTAATATTAGGTCTACAATAATAACAAAAGTGATGAGAAATAGGGAGGTGAGTATGGAAGTTAAGAAGTCACTGCATGATGGTATTGTGATCCCTACCCTGACGTATGGAAGCGAGGCGTGGACCTTGCAAGAGGGGAACAAGTCAAGAGTGAGAGCAGTGGAAATGAGTTACTTGAGAGGAGCATGTGGAGTGACGTGGAGGGACAGGTTGACGAATGAAGAAGTGAAGGAACGTTGTGGGGTAGACGTGGATGTGGTTGAAAAGATTAGGAGAAATTCACTGATGTGGTTTGGACATGTGGAGAGAATGGAGGATGAAAGACTGACTAAGAGGGTGTATGTAGGTGAGGTGGAGGGAGGGAGAGGGAGGGGTAGACCGAGGATGAGGTGGAGGGATGGAGTTGAGAGGTATATGAGGGAGGGGGGGGTGAGTTGGGGGGAGGGGAGTCAAATGGTGGGTGACAGAGTGACTTGGAGGCGTTTTGTCTGCGGCCACCCTTTGCGGGATTAGGGCGTCGGGCTATAGATAGATAGATAGATTTTCAGAATCCTAAGAGTGTTTGCATTTTAAGATTTCATAACAGCAGTTATGACAAATTAATAATTTGTGACCCATTTTGACGGTTTTTGGACTTAGATTTTCACATATATAGACTCTGGTTGGAACAAAAATCATGACACTTATCTCCGCACGTTCAGTTTATGATGTATCATTAATAATGCACCATTTACCACAACCACTCTTAATACTGTGCACTGTATATTTCAAAGATTACACCATATCTGATGTACAAGTGTGGAATTTTTTTTTTGTCATTCTAATCTGGAATGTAGCACTATCATCTGGAATGTGGAGTTCTTTGAATTTTGCCTCAGCAATTTCAGAATTCTGGTTCATGTTTACAACTGTTAGACATTTCCCTTAACCTCGTCAGTACAAAGATATATGCTTCATTCTTGCTGCCGCCACAGTATTCGATTCGTTTAGGTGTCACGTGGTTGGGGGAGTGTGTGAAAATGCTAAATATCTTTTTACCATTATAAATATGTGTTAATAGCCCTAGCGATAAATTCTCCTCCTCCTCCTCTCCCTCTTCCTTCGTTTTATTGCGTGGATTGTCAGAGGTTTCCTAGAGCTGGATGCAGTCGTGTAGCTGTAGCCCGAATCTAATACTGATGTACGTACACAGGTTAAGCTTCCTGTTTTTACACACTCCTCTCGCACAAACTTAAAAATTTTCCTCTTACAGTATTATCGTAACAAATAATGACCATGTGATAAGTAACAACGACTATTTCTTATCTGAATTCCTCACATTCCACTCCTCACCTCTCAGTATCCCCATGAGCACGGTGACGTCTTCTGTATTGAATTCTAGATTATTATATTCCTCTTCAGATAGATTTTTGAAACTGGATGGGTAAGATACAGCATTCATTGAGTTTTTCAGTGCGAGAGGTGTTTCCTTATGTAAAATAATATCGTCTGGAGTCAGTAAGAAGGAAGAGGAAAGACAGCTAGATTCAAATATTTCTCCCATTGAGTATTGTGAACTTTTTTTTTTAATTGTATTCTTGCTACTGTCATCCAGTTCTGTTCAATTTACCAGATAATTTTCAAGTTTAAGTGGTAGGGTAAGCCTTGTATAACGCCTTCACCTCAGGGGGCTTCGTCGAGCTGAATGTAATCAGATGGCATCAGCGAGAATTAAGAAAGACGTCACTGTTAACATCACATCTCATTTCTCAACCCATTCCACGATTCCTGTCCACACCTCACCTCTCATCATTAATTTGGTCTCATCACATAATGCCTTTACCTGCTTTATTCTTCAGTTTCTTTCTTCCTTCTAAACGCTTCTCAGTTTGGTGCCATTCATTTATTTCCTCATCAGTTCGCCTCAAACTTGGCACAATTGTTCCCTGGGCCAATATCCTCAATTATTTCAATTTTTTTTCGTCCTCTTAAAGCGATTTATGAGGTCAAACGTAAGCCATATAACCACACAAATTTTGGGATCCTGTGTTCGTGTATGTTTGTTAACCATCATGGGAATTTGCACAGAAATATGTCAGTGTATTTTTGTTGTGTGGAGACCATCGTGCATTCCCTTGGGAGTGTTGGTAATCTTAAATTCACACGTCATATCTCATCCACAACATCGCCTCTCTTAATTCACACCTCGCCTGTCACTGCCTCTTCTCCACAACGCTCACCCTCATTTTCACGTTACCTCTCTTGCTCCCACAGTTCATTTCACCTCTGCCACGCACCACGTCACCTCTCACTGCCACCCAACACTTCACCTCTCACTGCCACCCAACACTTCACCTCTCACTGCCACCCACCACGTCACCTCTCACTGCCACCCACCACTTCACCTCTCACTGCCACCCAACACTTCACCTCTCACTGCCATCCAACACTTCACCTCTCACTGCCATCCAACACTTCACCTCTCACTGCCATCCAACACTTTACCTCTCACTGCCACCTAACACTTCACCTCTCACTGCCATCCAACACTTCACCTCTCACTGCCATCCAACACTTCACCTCTCACTGCCATCCAACACTTCACCTCTCACTGCCACCTAACACTTCACCTCTCACTGCCACCTAACACTTCACTTCTCACTGCCACCTAACACTTCACCTCTCACTGCCATCCAACACTTCACCTCTCACTGCCACCTAACACTTCACCTCTCACTGCCATCCAACACTTCACTCTCACTGCCGTCCAACACTTCACCTCTCACTGCCACCCAACACTTCACCTCTCACTGCCATCCAACACTTCACCTCTCACTGCCACCCAACACTTCACCTCTCACTGCCACCCAACACTTCACCTCTCACTGCCGTCCAACACTTCACTCTCACTGCCACCCAACACTTCACCTCTCACTGCCACCCAACACTTCACCTCTCACTGCCACCCAACACTTCACCTCTCACTGCCATCCAACACTTCACCTCTCACTGCCATCCAACACTTCACCTCTCACTGCCATCCAACACTTCACCTCTCACTGCCACCTAACACTTCACCTCTCACTGCCATCCAACACTTCACCTCTCACTGCCATCCAACACTTCACCTCTCACTGCTATCCAACACTTCACCTCTCACTGCCACCTAACACTTCACCTCTCACTGCCACCTAACACTTCACCTCTCACTGCCACCTAACACTTCACCTCTCACTGCCATCCAACACTTCACCTCTCACTGCCACCTAACACTTCACCTCTCACTGCCATCCAACACTTCACTCTCACTGCCGTCCAACACTTCACTCTCACTGCCACCCAACACTTCACCTCTCACTGCCACCCAACACTTCACTCTCACTGCCACCCAACACTTCACCTCTCACTGCCACGTAACACTTCACCTCTCACACTTACCTAACATTTCACCTTTCACACTCACCTAACACTTCACCTCTCATTGTTACCCATCACTTCACCTCTCTCTCCCACCTAACACTTCATCTCTCACTGCAGACTAACACTTCACTTCTCACTGCCACCTAACACTTCACCTCTCACTGCCACCCAACACTTCACCTCTCACTGCTACCCAACACTTCACCTCTCACTGCAGACTAACACTTCACTTCTCACTGCCACCCAACACTTCACCTCTCATTGCCACCTAACACTTCACCTCTCACTGCCACCTATCACTTCACCTCTCACTGCCACCTATCACTTCACCTCTCACTGCCACCTAACACTTCACCTCTCACTGCCACCTATCACTTCACCTCTCACTGCCACCTATCACTTCACCTCTCACACTCACCTAACACTTCACCTCTCACTGCCACCTATCACTTCACCTCTCACACTCACCTAACACTTCACCTCTCACTGCCACCTATCACTTCACCTCTCACACTCACCTAACACTTCACCTCTCACTGCCACCTATCACTTCACCTCTCACACTCACCTAACACTTCACCTCTCACTGCCACCTATCACTTCACCTCGCCTCGGCTTCACTTCTCATCTTTCCCTCACCTCACACCTCAGACCCCACACCTCTCACCCACAACACCTGTCTCACATCCCATCTTCCCTGGGTTCCGGGTTCAGACTGTGGATACATAATATAAAAAAATATTGAGTTATATTCCAGGTGACACAGATGGTTTTATTCCGCTCAAAGACAGCCACTGAGATCTAAGGGTCACAAGCTTTTCAAAACATTGCGCTTTGATGATGGCTTCCTATTTTTGTGATGATGATGGTGATGATGGTGATGATGATGATGATGATGATGACAATAATGGTAGGTGTAAGATGAATGGTAGATAACTTTTTGTAGATACGGTGTAGTAGGAAAAAAAAAAAAAGGATGAAACTATTGCGAAGGATGTGAGGGTGAGTGGTCAGGATGGTTTGAGGCAGGGTGGTGGTGTGTGAAGCAGAATGGTGGAGTGTGAGGCAGGGTGGTGTTGTGTGTGGCAGAGTGGTGATATGAGAGGTAGGGTGGTGGTGTGTGAGGCAGGGTGGTGGTGTGTGAGGCAGGATGGTGGTGTGTGAGGCAGGGTGGTTGTGTGTGAGGCAGGGTGATGGTGTTTGAGGGAGGTTTTTGGTGTGTGAGGCAGGGTGGTGGTGTGTGAGGCAGGGTGGTGGTATGTGAGGGAGGCTGGTGGTGTGTGAGGCAGGATGGTGGTGTGGGTGGCAGACTGGTTGTGTTTGGTGTAGGGTAATGGTGTGTGAGGCAGGGACGTGATGGTGTGCCTGCCTCCCTGCCTCACTGACCACAGCAGCCTTGAAACTCCGTGATACTGCACCCCCCTTCCTCAGCACGTTTCAGTGAGAGAGAGAGAGAGAGAGAGAGAGAGAGAGAGAGAGAGAGAGAGAGAGAGAGAGAGAGAGAGAGGTTCCTGAATGGATGATGATGATCATCATCACAATTATCATTTCCATCATCATAACTGTGTTTCTACCCATACGTGGATTGGAAGGGATCCAATAATCGTAATGGGAATGCGCATAATGTAAAGAGAGCTTTCAACAGTGCCACTGGAAGGGGTCACACAGCCATTTACTTATTAGTATTCGAACTTCTTGCTTTACTTCAGAGGCCCACATGACGATTGTGCTTCATAGTGGCTATGGGACTTAGACCATTGCATCATCTGTCACGTTACATTTGGGGTGCAGCCCTTATCATGCACCTCCTTCGTTCTTCACTTCTATTGCTTTTCTAAGTGTTTCATTATGATAGCGTGTTATTCAGTTTACTGAATAACACGCTATCATAATGAAACACCGTGAGGACCTCAGATAGTGAGGGAGTCAGAAAAGGATGTATCCAGCATCCAGAGTTAAAAATAATAATACCTGAATAACCTTTTGTAATAATTGCAAGAATGTTATGAAAAGTACATCACTGGAATGAAAAGGTCATCCTCCAGACTGCGCCGTGTATATCCACTTCTTCTAGGCCTTCCACGCTTGCTGCTATCCACGAACTGTGTGTGTGTGTGTGTGTGTGTGTGTGTGTGTGTGTGTGTGTGTGTGTGTGTGTGTGTGTGTGTGTGTGTGTGTGTGTGTGTGTGTTTATCCCCTTTCACCACCATGTGGGTAACGGCAGTTGTTGCTTCGTTGTATTTTATTAGGTTCATAGTTAACTTCATCACTATGGTGACGTCTTTTTACCAGCCGCTATAGCGAAGCTGATATTGTTTTCAATTTGTCCATCTGTCCGTTTGTTCGTGTGTCTGTTAGCACAATAACTTCGCAGCCGCTCAAGATACCATCGCAAAATTTTACAGGTGCGTAGTAGAGATAAAAATCTCATACGAGTTCGAAACTGATGAAAGTAGGTCAAGTTCAAGGTCATATTCCAAACAACGCTAGAAATGTATCGGCTTGCGGCTGTTGTGATTTCCCCCTTGGGGCGGCCTTTAGTTTAGTTTGTTTGATTATTATCTAAATACAGTTTTATGCGGCTTCGGGTAGACATGTTGTGAATAGGGCTGGTGAAGACAGCAGCCTTGAAACGCCATTTCTGCAAGTCTTTCCTAAGCTTTACGAAATCGGCCGGAGACAGTAATAATATAGAATAAAAATAATGGTCTCGGAGTGAAGGGGTTAACGCCCTTACCAGGAAATTTCGTTCACGAGTTGAAAAAAATCGTCTGTCGGTGGCATGAATCATGATGAAAAATCCTCATCATAATAGAAAATTAATTGATGTTATTTTGATCAGTTTCACTACTATGACGTTTCATTTATTAAACTGTTGTTGCCACCGTACGATTTTACGCAGCATTAACACCTTCATTAACCCCTTTACCAGATGAGGTTTTCCCTGACTTTCATAAAATCGTCTGGAGGCAGCTAGAATATATCCAAGCAAGACGTCACCGTAGTGAAAGGATTAATCGCTTTGGGCAGAGAGACTGAATAAAATCGTTGGGAGGTATGCAGGATGAATGATATCCTTCACTACTGACTTCTTTTTCATCATTATTATTCAGTTATTTCTACCTTCACCTTCGCCTTGAGGAGATTGAGCAACCTAGACTCGGCCTCTTACGCTCCTGATGCGGTTGAGAAGGTCTGAATGATGGATGGTTTACTCAGTCCAGGATATTGTATTAGCTCGGGAGTGACTTTTCGAGATGGAGAGGTCAGACACAGCCTTCCTCAAGTCCTCCACTGCTATGGGTGCTCTTGTGAAGTTGAGTATAGCCGTGTGGAGGTAGTAAGAAGGAAGAATAAACTACACGTGTTCTCGGCCTGAACCAGTTAAAATGATGCCATCGTGGTGAAGGGGTTAAGAGGAATACCACATTAGCCTTTACAGTTTCGGAAATTTATCTCAGTTGAGGGAAATCGGCCAGTTTTAGTAAGGAGAGAGAGAGAGAGAGAGAGAGAGAGAGAGAGAGAGAGAGAGAGAAAGGGGGGATACACAAACCACACAGACAATACGGTCCTTTCAGTCCGATAGCATGTTTTCGTTTTAATTCCTGCTAATTCCAGCTGTTTTGATTCAGTTTAGGGTGACCTCTTGTCGTGAAGGGAAGAATGAAGCCTATATCTAACCCCTTCAGTTCGGTACGCCTGTCCTGAGCCAAAGAAAATCGTCTGGAGGTAGCAAGAATAAACCGTAGGATGCGTCTTTGGAGTCACGGGGTTAATGACAAAATATATAAGGTGGCGGGAGTATGTCTGTATCAGGTTAATCCTTTCCAATAATATTACAGACACAAATACAAAATATCAAGTATCCCAAGTATCAGATGTAGAAGCGTAGATATACATGCTGAAAAGTTAACGTTCTTGCTCCTATACCTCTCTCCATTGCACAAACTGATCTGGAGTTAGCTGGAATAAATTGTGAGATATGACGCGACCATGAAAGAGTTGAAGATATCAGTATTTACACTCTGGCTCCTGTGGCTCACTTATAGAGGAATAAAATAATCTGGTGTTAACTGCAATAAAATATAAGACGCGACCTTGAGGGCGTTAA
The DNA here is from genome assembly GCF_032717465.1 of Coenobita brevimanus. NCBI lineage: Eukaryota > Metazoa > Arthropoda > Malacostraca > Decapoda > Coenobitidae > Coenobita > Coenobita brevimanus. Next base: position 41,585,670 of record NC_136966.1, read on the forward strand.
AGAATCTAATTATGAGCTTTGCACACAGTTGAAGCCTTGCCAGACCAATATACAACCCTCTGACAGGCTTTCCCATTCACACAAGCTCTTAATTAGACACGTAGGTTACAAAAATAATATAGAAGTGCTCTCGTGTTCCAGAACTTGATTCTTCTGAATTCCCTACATTCTGGCTTCGGCTTTCCTGTCATTCTCTGACTAAATATATCTGCGCTATTTAGTTATCCCCTAATTCTACTGACTATCAAAAATTCTTCGACTATCTTACGTCTACGATGGAACACATTCTATCCATTTCTCCTTTCTCTGAAATCTCCATTCTAGGAGATTTCAATGTTCACCACCACCTTTGGCTCTCCTCTCCTTTCACTGATCCACCTGGTGAACAAGCCTACATCTTTCCTATCCTTAATGACCTAGAGCAGCTTGTACAGCACCCTACCCGTATCCCAGACCGCCTTGGAGAGAGCTCCAACATACTTGACCTCTTCCTTACAACTAATCCTTCTGCATGCACTGTTAATCTTTTCTCTCCATTGGGCTCCTCCGATCATAACCTTATCACCTTAACCAGTCCTCTCACTCCGGTACAGCCTGTGGACCCTCCAAAGAAACGTCGTCTGTGCTACTTTGGAGCTGCGGATTGGGAGGCCCTCAGGCAGTACTTCTTTGATTTTCCCTGGAATGATTATTGCTTACATGGCCAGGAGCCATCTAAGTGTGCCTTACGCATTACAGAGGTTATTCTTTCGGGCATGGAAGCATACATTCCTTTCTCGTATCCTTTGTCTAACACAAGAAAGCCTTGGTTTCATCATGCTTGTTCTAATGCTGTCCGCAACAAGGAGAGGGCCTACAAAAGGCACCGGAGCCAACCCACCTCTGAATGACATCATCTTTATGTTTCTGCCCGCAATCGTGCTAAGTCTCTTCTTCGCTCTGCTAAAAATAATTTCATCTGTACTAAATGCTGTCAACTCTCCAACTCGAATTCTTCCGGCTCCTTCTGGCACCTTGCCAAAAACCTTTCTGACAACTTTACCTCATCATCCATCCCTCCTCTTTTCTACTCTGATGGCTCTGTAGTTATTTCTTCTACAGATAAAGCAGATCTCTTCACTCTGACTTTCTCCTCCAATTCCACCCTAGACGATTCCGGTGCTGTTCCTCCCTCACTTCCCCCCTCTGACTTCCTCATGGCTGACTTTAAAATTTCTTCAGCTGATGTATTTTCCGCCATCACTGGCCTCAATACTAACAAGGCATATGGGCCTGATGGAGTCTCTCCTGTTGTTCTCAAGAATTGTGTTTCTGTGCTTACATCCTGCCTAGGTAAACTCTTTCGCCTTTGTCTGTCAACTTGTACCTTTCCTTCATGCTATAAGTTTGCTCTCATTCAGCTAGTCCCAACGAAGGGTGACCATTCCCAACCCTGTAACTATCGTCCAGTTGCTTTAACATCCTGTATTTTAAAAGTTTTCGAGTCAATTCTTAATAGAAAGATTTTAACACATCTTTCCTATCACAACCTTCTTTCTGATCGTCAGTATGGGTTCCGTCAGGGACGCTCCACTGGCGATCTTTTCACCTACCTTTCAGTCTTCTGGTCATCCTCCTTTCGGGACTTTGGCGAAAACTTTGTCATTGCACTTGACATCTCTGGGGCTTTCAATCAAGTCTGGCATAAATCTTTAATTTCCAAACTGCCCCCTTACGGTTTCTATCCTTCTATCTGTGCCTTCATCTCTAGCTTCCTTTCTGGTCGTTCTATAGCCACTGTTGTAGTCGGCCATCGTTCTTCTCCTAGATCTGTCAACAGTGGTGTCCCTCAGGGCTCTGTCCTATCACCAACTCTCTTCCTTTTATTCATCAATGACCTTCTAAGTTGTACATCTAACCCTATCCACTCATATGCTGATGCCTCCACCCTTTGCCTTTCCATTCGCTTCCCGCAACGCCCATCTCAGCAGTTACTTCAACAAACAAGGGATGAGGCTATGGCACACATAATATCTGACTTGGCTCGTATCTCTGACTGGGGTAAAAATAATCTGGGTGTTTTTAATGCATCTAAGACACAGTTCTTACACCTATCAACCAGACAAAATCTTCCACAGGTATACCCACTAATGTTTAATAATATTCAGGGTAATCCTGCATTATCCTTGAACATGCTTGGCGTTTCATTTATTCGGGACTCATCTTGGAAAGGTCATATTACATCTCTTGTAAAATCTGCTTCCAAGAGATTAGGTGTGCTAAGCCGACTCCATTCCTTCTTTACCCCTCCACAATTGTTGACTCTATACAGGGGTTTTATCCGCCCCTGTGTGGAGTACAAGTCTCATGTGTGGGGAGGCTCCCCACAAACAGCTCTTCTCAATAGAGTGGAGTCAAAGGCTTTTCGGCTCATTAACTCTCCTCCTCTTACTGACTCCCTTCAATCTGTCTCTTCGCCGCACTGTTGCATCTTTATCGCTTTTTTATCGCTACTTCAATGGTCTTTGCTCCTTTGAACTGTCTGCATGCATTCCTCCACCTCTACGACAGGTGCGTAGCACTTGTCTAGCAGCAAACTCTCATCCCTTTTCTGTCCAACTCACTAATGCAAGAGTTAACCGTTACTCCCAGTCCTTCATTTATGCAACAGGTCAACTCTAGAACTGTCTCCCTCTGTCTGTATTTTCTGCTCCCTATGATCTCCAGTCTTTGAAACACAGTGTGTCCAGGCATCTCGAAATGATCGGATCTTGAATTTGTCTCTCTCTTGTGTTTTGTTTTTCTCTTGGAAGGAACTGTTATTGCTGGCTCATGGCCTATGGTTCCTTCTCGCATAAAAAAAAAAAAAATACTACCGTGCCTGATGCAGAAACAAACTTGTAAGGAGGAGGCATCAGCCAGCCCCCCAACTCAACGTGAATAAGGCTCATTGTCTCTAACTTTCACAGGCCGAGGACGTCATATTTAATTTTTACCACCATCAGACGATATATGAAACTGGGGAGACTCATTCGTGATGGAGGGGTTAATGAAGGCTGTATATAACCCCTGCAGGTCCACGAGAATCCTCTATGCTAAATAATATCGTGTGATGGCCGTGAGAGTAAAAAATAAAAGTTGCTGTGAGAAGGAGGAGGAAGTAGAAGGTGTGGTAATCCCGGGGTAAGAACCTTTTGCGGATACCCTGTAGTCCAGTTTGTTTTGCTTGCCGGTTGGTAAAGTATCTGGCAAGTTTTTGGTGTTTGTGTTGTGTGGCTGCGTTGGAGAAATGCGGATGGCTGTGTTCAGGCAGGTGCTGATGCCGAACCAGACGTCATAGCAGGTTGTTGGCTGTGTTGTTGCTAGGGCAAGCCGGAAACGAAATATTAAATAAAAAGTAATAACACCTAGTGCTGTAATACTTAAGATAAAGTAGGTATGCGAGATCCTGTAGAAAGAGATCACTCCTGTAGGCACATTGCAGGCCTCACACTCAAAATATTCCTGTTATGATATTACCTGAATGTCTAATCTTCTAGGAACAATATGTTAACATTTGAGTATTAATATTCAGGTGGGGGGGAGGAAGGTTCTATCCACTCATTCCACGTAGCGTTATCTTCAGGTGTCTCTGCACCGAGTGACAGTTTCTTGTAACCCGGGAAACCATAAACTAAACTGATTGGTAACCATATAGCCAACAAGCAGACACCTGGTGGTCTGGTGAGCTAGGGCACTGCAACTGAATATGGTCTATTAAGATGTAAATGCGAGGAATGGTTGAGTATATTGTTTACGTAATGCCGCTCGGCAAAGAGGTGTTGGTCACCTAAAATGTCTGGACTGAGTAGCTTAACCCTGGGCCCCCTATGTTCATGATGGGGCAATTAAGGACTGAGTAATGGGTTGATGAATGAAAAAGTAGTGAATTTCCATTTACATAATGAGTACCGTTACGTCTGTGGGAGAATAAGTCATACATCTACTCTGTGCATTACTACTTATTGCATTTCCACATCTTTATCTTTACTCCAACGCAAAATACTTAGGACTAGAGGGATATTTAAAACTATATATTTATGGTTTCTTTCATACATGATGAGGGGGTTAATTCCTGATGTTCAAGCTGTGGTAAAGTACATGCATATGAGATTGTATGGAATTCATTAATGGGATATATAGGGGATTGAGTTTCCCCGCATCACATCTTTAATAAGTACAGTAGCTAGATATGCAGTGAGAATCATCTGTGTTTATTGGTCTCATAGTCTGACCAGGCCATTAGCGTCGGCATATTTACACAACAAAGTATTTATTTCCACTGCCTCCCATTTTTCCATGTGCGGCAGTGGGTAAGAAACGGATATGAAGGTGCTGGAGGATTTAAGTGTACAGAGTGGGGTTTAGAAGGATGGGAAGGGTGCTGTTGTGGTGGGGTGTGTGAAGGATGTGATAGTGTTTGTGTAGTGGAGGGATGTGGGTGTGTGTGGGTGTGATAATGTGCATGCATGGGGGGATGTGGGCTTGAGTGTAGGAGTAAGGTGTGTGTGTGTGTGTGTGTGTGTGTGTGTGTGTGTGTGTGTGTGTGTGTGTGTGTGTGTGTGGTGGTGTGTAGGAGGGTGTGATAGTGCAACGGGTATATGAGGATTGTGTGTGTGTGTGTGTGTGTGTGTGTGTGTGTGTGAGAGAGAGAGAGAGAGAGAGAGAGAGAGAGAGAGAGAGAGAGAGAGAGAGAGAGTTACACTGATATACAAACCACACAGACCTTACAGCTCTACGAGACGGCCTGGCCTAAATGCTGGAACTTAAACCCTTTCACATAAATAACAGAGAAAGATAGTACAGCAGATGTCTCTCTCTCTCTCCCACTCTCCATACTCTCCGACTTTTGCTGTAAAGAAAAATAAGTGAGAAGTAGCACCTTGCAGCACCGAAAAGCCTGAGGGAATTTTCACAAGAAGGGCAGAAAGTAGTGTCAGAATGGAAATAGAGGAAACAAATAAATGAACATGCAGGCAAATGATAGTAATAAACTTAGGCAATATTTGCTCTTTTTTTTTTTTTTTTTTTTTTTTTGCGTTTTAAGTATAATAAAGAACATGATACATACTATACGCACACGTTTTAAATTTTGTAATGTAATGATTGAAAATCACATTCTTGGCACCTTTTAAGTTTGATTAAATTAGACAAATACTGCACAAATACACGTATACTCATGTTTACATGTGTATACGTTTCGACACATACTCATGTTTACATATGTATACGTTTGCTCACACTCACGTGTGCACACATACTGAATATGCACAAATCTATTTGCTTTACATTATCCATTCACATGATGTGTACATACACACACAAATTTCTAAATGTAAATTTAAATGTCAAGGCAAATGGTCTGTGATAACTGGTGTGGCTATATGGGTGGAATCAGCCGCCCACACCTGGCATATTAGATCACATCAGGAAAGGTCAGGTCAGGTCAGGCTAGGATACGTGTAGAGTCAGGGATTATCGCTCTGCCCACCTCCTTCGCTGTGCATGCTTTATTTTTCTTTGGACAAAGTTAAGTCAATTGATGACAGGTGGTGACCTCGCCTTAAAGAAAAAAAATGTTAATGGTGGTACATCCACTACATATAACAGGTAGTCTGTTCCACCCTTTGATTACATCGTTGGTTGGGAAATACTTAGTGCTGACATGGCTGGGGCGAGGATAACAGACTCTTATATATACGGTATTAAATTCTTTAAGAATCCTAACACATTCCATCAACTTCCCTTTTAATCGGTGCCTTTTCAAACAAAAGACGTCCAGTTCTCGTAACCTCTCATCATGTGGTGTGTTACGAAGGGAAGGTATTAATTTTGTTGCGTGATGCTGTACAGGTTCGAGTTACCAGCCGCAATAGCGAAGCTGGTACTGTTTTCACTTTGTCTGTCATTGTGTTTGTCTGTGTGCCTGTTAGCACGAAAACTATCGCAACCGCTCAAGATATCATCATAAAATTCAACAGGTGTGTAGTGGGAAAAAAAATCTAACAACGAGTTCGAAATTGGTGAAGTAGGTCAAGGTCAAGGTCATATTCCGAGCCGCACTAGATTTGTAACGGCTCGCGGCTGATATTCTCCCTCTGGGGGGGCCCTCTACTATAGCAATGTCTTTGCACAGGTGGGGGGGGGGAGGACCAAAACTACACTGCATATTGTAGAATATGGCAGCACCAGGCTTTTGTCAATTGGGATGATTACCTTTCTGTCTGTCTGTCTGTCTGTCTGTCTCTGTCTCTGTCTGTCTGTCTCTCTCTCACAGAGAGAGAGAGAGAGAGAGAGAGAGAGAGAGAGAGAGAGAGAGAGAGAGAGAGGGGGGGGGTGCCAGTTCCGGCATTGTGAGTGGGAGTCCGGAAGTGGTACCTGATCTCGACAACAAGGCACCAAAGGTAAACACAACACCTGGGGCCGGACACCAGGTGGAATGAGGTATACTATGGACCAACACACATTTGCAACCCACACACACACCAACATCCGGCTCTACACAAGTCATCAGCAGCAGCATCGTCGTCTTTTCCGGAATCATCATCGTCATCGTCGTCTTCATCTTCATCATCATAATCGTTATCATCATCCTCTTCATCATCATCGTCATCTTTGTCTTCGTCACCTTGATCATCCTAATCCATATCATCATCCTCAACATCATCACCGTCGTCTTTGTCTTCGTCACCTTCATCATTATAATCGTTATCATCATCCTCTTCATCATCATCGTCCTCTTTGTCTTCGTCACCTTCATCATCATAATTATTATCATCATCCTCCTCATCAACACCATTGTCAGTAATATCATCACTACAGTTTTCATTAATGTTATTGTCAGTGCGATCATTATGGCATATATATATTATCATTATCACGAGTCGAACTTTGACTTTGCTCATTTACCTTGGCCTTTGATTGCTTCGGAAATAGAACCCCTTCGTCTTCGTCTTACCCTCAGCTCTTCCACCAAGTTTAGTGTAAAATCGGATTAGAACTGTTGAAACTGATCTTGGCATATGACCTTGACCTTTGACGTATTGGTCTAAAAAACAAATTACCCCTTGACTAATCCTCAACTTTTCCCCCAAGTTTGGTTAAAATGGTACCAAATCTGTTTGAGTTATACCGTCAGCACACACACACACACACACACACACACACACACACACACACACACACACACACACACACGGAGAGAGAGAGAGAGAGAGAGAGAGAGAGAGAGAGAGAGAGAGAGAGAGAGAGAGAGAGAGAGAGAGAGAGAGAGAGAGAGAGAGAGAGAGATTGATTACTAAACAGATATTTAAAGTAAGAAGGGATGTCCCGTTTGCTACTGCTGCAGCGTAATGTCTTTCTCACTCTGTACTCCCGCTGCCAATAATCCCCATTCTTTTAAACTCTAAGTATCCCGGCGCCTCGTAATGAATGGGCCTTGAATTTGCCTCTCCTGATTTTTTTTCTTTTCTTGGAAGGACCAGTTCTTTCGTCCTGCAGCATTTGATTCTTTCTTTGTCTTTGCATGGAATGGTGCATTTTACAACGAAGACTGTAAGAGAGAGAGAGAGAGAGAGAGAGAGAGAGAGAGAGAGAGAGAGAGAGAGAGAGAGAGAGAGAGCTATTTTCATCGTATAGTGTATTACAAGCAAAAACTGTTTTTTAAATATTAACTTTTTCGCTGTGGCTGATACATAAAGGTACGTAGACGGACTAACATTATAAGATTTTGTTTGCCAGAGAGAAATCCCAACAGCCACAGCATATCAATTATTCTTGCGTGGCCTAACCCTCATTATGCTACATAGAAATTTTATATAAGCCTATAACAGCCTATTTTCTGTAGTCGACAAAAATCCAAGAAGTTGAAGAAGGACTTTGGATTAATACCTGTCGATCCTACGAGAGTGACTGAGGCAGACAGTCCGTAATTACTAAGTCAAAGTGCTCAAAGATAGGACCCACAACCGTCGAAGCATATCCTGGTTCCTTGTAACCTGTTGCTGGGAGAAGAAGGGCACAGAGGAAACAATATTTTTTTCTGAGAGCTTATCGGGCCGGGTATTGAACTCGGGTAAGATGTGAAAGGGTTAGAGGATGGGGGTCGGGGAAGGGAAGGTAGTCAACAGGATATGCAGGAGTGACCCAGCATAAAGAAGTGTAAGGGAAAGCAAACAACAGCAGTCGTATTGATCTTTTCCAAGCTTTGTTTTCACAGCTGGTTATGCAGCAGGGTAAGCAGCATTGATCCAACATGAGGATGTACAAACAGCAACAGCTTTTATTTTCAGAGCTGTTTAGTAAGGCTGGATTTTTTAATTGTTCGAATCTAGACATGGATTTGGAAGCCTAGACTGATATTAGTTTATTCCGTCAACGTCCCACTGTCACGCAGCCACCATCTACCTGTCCACTGCCAGACTCTATACACCTCTTGATCATCCTTCCCGGTCGTCAGTCCAGATTTTACACCAATAGCACTTAATGATTTTATAACGTTTTCCCTTCATTTGCTGTGAAATACAACTGACAGCATTTTACGAGTATGTATATCACAATGTCGAGTCTAAGTGATGTTTTAGTCAAAGAATGCAAGTAACGAAGCTGCAGTGCTTACTAATAATACTGTACGTACATACAACATAGATATATCTCAAAATTTCTTTTATTTCAACCATGAATTATTCAGGTTGATCAAGCAAATCAAAACATTATGATAGTGTTGTTGCTGTCTTACCGGAACACCACATAAGTTGGCAAGCGTATGGTGTTTATGTAGGGTCATCCACTACTCTGACACCCCAGAAAAAGTCCCGTGTATCCGTTATATATGACAGGAATAAACGAATCTCGGAACTTACAAACTTTACTCTGTGTCAGTCATAAACTGTATTTGAGAAACTCCCCGACATTTGAATTTAAACAGACATACGCCGGAAGTGAAACGCTGTTCATCCACCACCGCGCACTGAGCGGGCGTAAGTTACGAGCAGTCACTTCACTGATTTAGTGATTATGCCGTACTCGGTAAATGACCGCGTATTTTCATCTCCTTTGATTTAGCTAACGAGTGTTTACTTGGCTGTGGGGTCACCTTAAGAGAAGAGGGTTTCAAATCAAGCCTAGTTCACATGAATAACTAAAAAAAAAAAAAAAAAAAAAAAAAAATGCTAGCGAGAATGCAGCCATCTTATTTATTAAGTTGCTCCCCAAATTCACTATACTGGTTTGGAACATCGGGATCAGTTATGTTTAAACACTGAATAACACCGCTTTCAGAACTTGGTGTAGCTGTAGATAAACTGTAATGAAGTGAAGAAAGAAAATACCAACTTTCACTTACATCGGTTCCTTAATAACGAATATATTGACTTGATGGTGCCAAAGTGTAGTGAATCACCTTATATATAGCAAAATATTCTTCAAGCATCTCATTAACGCTGGAAAATGTGAATGATGAATATATGCAAACAATATATCTTAATATAAGAGAATATTTAGTATACTGGTGAAATGAGTGGTTCACCGATTAACATCACAGTTAATATTTAGATTAGTTGTAAGTCTGAAGTATATATTGAATCGTAAATTTATCCGCGTGTAGATTATTTTAATATGTTTAGCTGATGAAGTGACAATGAAAAAAGGTAATTAAGACTGATTAAATTTGGTCTGTATTCAGTACGACTTATCTGCAAAAACGTCATTGTAATCTGTTACATTTACTTGAAATTCAGCATTGTCATCAGTTAAGATTAAAAATTTACTCTTAGCGACCCCATGTTTGCCTACAACACACCACGAGAGGGCAGTCCTGTGCAGCCTTCGTGACTGTCGGACATTGATACGAACCATCTTTATTGTGGCGCGCTAAGAATGCTACGTTCGGACATGATGTTGGTTAGGGTATTAGTGGAGCTGTTATATGCCGTGTAAAGCACAACCATCATAAGGGAGCACAAAGGAGTGCAATAGAAAATAAAATGCATACAGCGTACAGGCTTACAAGGGAGTGCTAGGGACGATGAAATACTGGGTTATCCAAAACTCAGGGTACATAAATACTGTATCAAGGCAGCCACAGACACCGTAAGTTTCATTACGTTCAGGGACGTGTTGTGTCACAGAGAGGAACGTCTGCAAGAGTATATTACCGTTGACAGTGGCCACATAGCATTACCTAATACGAGTACAGCTATTTCCCTATGTAACCTGACTTTTGAATCGCCTTGTGCAAGAAGTATAAGGAAATACAAATGAGTACAACGGAAAGTAAGATACAACCAGCGTAAGAGAGGGAGAATAAACAAAAGCAAGAAGCACCACTCCCGATACTGACGAAGATGTTTGTTACGTGGTTAGATGTATGGAAAGGCGTGAAGTATTGACTCACAGGGTAAGAAGGAGTACAGAGGAGCACTCCAGTATATACAGTACAGAGGAAAATTACCATCAATATCTGTACTTATCGTCACTGATCTGTACGAGGGTGTTAGTTGTGGTGTAGGACGTGGCTGGGCATTGAGTTCTGCTGGAGTGAAAAATGGACAGTAAAGTAAAATTCTCTCTCTCTCTCTCTCTCAGTCTGTCTGTCTATCTGTTTGTCTGTTGAAGTGTAAATTAATAGATGTCATCGTGCTGAGAGGATTAATGGAGGTTAAATCTAGCCCTTTCGCCATGTGAGGTTTCCTGTAAGGGAAATAGGATCATGTGGTGATAAAAAGAAAATACATGAGTGAGTAGATGGGGAGTCAAATATTGGATGGGATGGATAAACATAGGCAACACTACGCCGTTGCACCTGATCAAGCACATACCCTCCACCTCCCTGCACACCTAACCAAGCGCACAACGGCCCTCACCCCCAACCCAAGTCTTTTCTTTTAAAGGTGGGCATAAGGAGAACGTCTTTAGGACATAACCTGGACCTTCAGAATTTTTGCTCAGGTCACATTGAAATCTCTGGATTTTATTTTTACTTCTTCCTTATTAAAAAAAAAAAAACCCCTAAGGCACAGCATTCTACCTATCACAAGGCACCAGTTCACAATAAGACATAACTATGTGAATTTTCATGGCTCTATAGTAAATACTTTCTGAGTTCTGGGCCAGAAACTAAATCTCAACGCCAGGCCAGCAGCCCCGTCGCCCAACTCTAAGGACGGACACCTATTGATCCCAGTGATAACAACACCCTCCTCTGACTTTGTAAGGCTGAGGGTAAAAAAGAACGAGAGGGATGGGCTGACATGGTGGCAGGTGGTGTGGTAGGGTGGGAGGAATACACTTGTGAAAATGGGCGTTGAATGATCATGACTTGAGCAGAGAACAAAATTACTCCAATAAGCTCGGTGTGTGTGTGTGTGTGTGTGTGTGTGTGTGTGTGTGTGTGTGTGCGCGCGCGCGTAAGGGGGGGGAGGTGTCGAGGAAGAGGGTGGAATAAGCGTGGGTTGGGTGAGGTTGGCTGGCAGTACGGTGGGTGGTGGGGCTAGGTAAGGGCATTACAGCCTGTGAAGATGGGAGCTGTTCTGTTGAGATGGATATGACAGTCTTTTCAGTCAGAACTTTCTTCACGCAGAACAGTTACACCAAAGCAAGCACGTGATACTCTCATAATTACAGTCAGTGGTTGGCTGTGGCGACCATCATTCATTCACTCGATGTAGTGTTGCCTACTTGTTCCTTCGTCCTTTTCATCATTTTCCTGTGTCTGCCCCCCTTTTCTTCCTGTTTTCCCCATCCTTCCTGCCACCTTTTATGACAAGCCTAATGGTCTCCTTTAACCCACGAAATCATTAACAACACTGGGTGGTAACCATATAACCAAATAGCGGGATGATGTGGAGTCTACCATGCCCTGGGTGGAGCCGCAAATGCGGCGTCCATTCGGGAACCAAACCTCCACACTCTTTCCTGCTCCTCGCTGTGGCGAGACGTTGTCTACCGCAGTGGAACATTGGTTGGCTGCTTGGGTCGGCCCAGCAGAGGCGGTTGCTTGCGTGCGGTTGATGGGCCTGCTCGGCCAGACAGATCAGAATTACTTAACAAGAGCAGCAGCAACAACAACAGCAACAACAGTATAGTAGGTATAATGCCATGAGCGTATTGAGGATGTAAGATTTATACTCAAACTGTTTTATAAACTGTTTACTCAGGAACACACCAGCTGTAGCCCGAGTTGCACCGTCATCTGAATAAACAGCTTTTCCATGGGTTGGTAATAGCCTTCCATCTGAACCATTCACGGCACTGTGAAGGCAAGACACGTAGGTCGCACTGTAGGGGCCATTGGAGGGTTCGTAACACCACTCCTATTGCGATTAATTCTGCACATAACACCTCAACATCTTGAAATGTTGATGCAAACAATATCGATATTAATACAGTATCAGCAATATAGAATGCAATGTTGTTATGTAGCTTAATATGCAAAATAAACTCCAAAATAAGAGGTGGTAGGAAGCCTTCAAAACCACACAGCAAACGGGTTGTAGTGATGGTGTAGTGAATGGCGCCCATCGGTGAGGGTTGCCCCCAGTTCAACGACCGTGTGAGTGTTGGCGGGTGGTCGTGGTGGGTGGGTGAGGAAAAACACAAGTTGGCTTCAGTGTGTGGCCTGACTCATTCATACACCCCAACCCCTCAATCTCACCCCTCACCTCCTCTCATACCCCCACCTTCATTCACCACCCTCTCCTACCCTCATTCCCACCATCACTCCCCTCCCCCCTCACCCCCCAACTTCACCTCCATTCCCACCCCTACCGCCCACCCTCATCTTCACTCTCACCCTCACAATCACCATCTGCCTCGCCATGACCACGACCATCACATCCTGCTCTCCCGCTGTCTTCCATGACTGGTTGATGAAATATCTATTCATTGCAGCACAACAATAGTGGTCAATGGTGCATCTTCCCTGAGCTTTCTAGATATTGTTATTTGTTAATGGTTCATATTCTAGTTCACTCAGGAGGTTTTCTAATACCTCTTCCTTAGCAGCTTATACACTGCACACCTTAATGCTCTCTTTCACGTTATTGGTGTGTTTTTTTTTAACACCGACATTCCCTGCTTTGCATATACAGTACTTAAGATTATATTAAATAGTTTAGCTCCTGGCCCTTACCCTGCTGATGAGACAATAAAGGAGTGGATGACAGATGGAAAATGTTATGAGGGAATATGCAGAAATGAGCATGTATTGAAAAGGTGCTAAAGAGACTCTTAGGCTGTATGTTAATCCCGTTACTTCGAGGAGGCTTTTCTGTGCTGACTATAATCATGTGAGAGTGGCATGAACCTAAGAAATAAGTGAAAATACAACAACAGCGTCTCTCTCTCTCTCTCTCTCTGTCAAAAACTCACACAAATAAACATAATGGCAGGCAGTGGATATGATGTCAGAATACCTGTCTATATGTCTGTCAGAATTTTTTTTATGCATGGAAGAAGGAACCAAAGGCTAGAGCCTGTAAATTGTTCCCTCCAAGTAAAAGCAAAAACAAGATAACATCAGCGTATGAGTGGATAGATTAGATGTACAACTTTAAAGGCCATTAGTGAATAAAAGGAAGAAACTTGGTGATAGAATAGAGCTGTGAGGAACACGACTATTGATAGCCCTGTTGGAGAAGAATGGTGTCCGTCTACAACAGCAGCTATAGAACGACCAGAAAGGAAGCTAGAGATGAAGGGACAGATAGAAGGATAGAAACCATAAGAGGGCAGTTTGGAAATTATTTATGTCAGACTCGATCAAAAGCCTTGAGATGTTAAGTGCAATGGCAAAGGTTTCATCAAAGTCCTGAAAGGAGGATGACCAGGAGTCTGAAAGGTAGGTGAGAAGATTGCCAGTGGAGCATCCCAGGCGGAACATGTACTGATGATCAGAAAGAAGGTCGTGATAAGAGAGATGCATTAAATTCTTATTTTTTTTGTTAAGAAATGACTCGAAAACTTTTGAAACACAGGATGTTAAAGCAACTGGGCGATTGTTAGAGGACTTCAGTAGGAATGGTCAACCTTCTTTGGGACAGGCTGAATGAGAGCAAACTTCCTGCAAGAAGGAAAGGTACAAGTTGACAGAAAAAAAAACGAAAGAGTTTACTTAGGCAAAGTGTACGCACAGAAGCACAGTTGTTGAAAACAAGAGGAGGGACCCCAACAGGTCCATATGCCTTGTTAGTACTGAGGCCAGTGATGGCAGAAAATACATCAGTTGAAGAAATTTTAATGTCAGCCATGAGGAAATCAGAGGGGGGAAGTGATGGAGGAAGAACACTGGAATCGTCTGAGTTGGAATTGGACGAGAAAGTCTGAGCATCAGATCTGCTTTACCGATAGAAGAAATAGCCACAGAGCCATCAGAGTAAGAGGAGGGAAGGATGATGAGGTAAATTTGTTAGAAAGGTTTTTAGCATGGTGCAAGAAGGAGTGGGAAGAATTTGAGTGGGAGTGTTCACAGCATTTAGGACGAATGAAATTATCTGTAGCAGAATAAAGAACAGACTTAGCATGATTCCAGGCAGAACATAAAACGAGATAAGATTCAGGAGTGGGTTGGCTCTGGTACCTTTTGTAGGTCGTCTCCTTGTTGTAGACAGCATTAGAATAAGCGTGATTAAACCAAGTTTGTTTTGCAATAGTCACAGGATATGAGAAAGGAATGTATGCTTCCGTGTCCGATAGAATAACCTCTGTAATGTACAAGGCACACTCAGGTAGCTCTCGGCCATGGAAGCAGTACCCGGTAATCATTCCAGGGAAAATCAAAGAAGTACTGCCTGAGGGCCTCCCAGTCAGCAGCTCCGAAGCGCCACAGCTGCCACTTCATGGGAGGGTTCACAGGTCTTACTGGAGTGATAGGACAGGTCAAGGTGATAAGGTTGTGATTTGGGGAGCCAAACAGAGAGAAAAGATTAACAGTGTAAGCAAAAGGATTAGTTGTAAGGAAGAGGTCAGGTATGTTGGAACTCTCTCCAAGGCGGTCAGGGATACGGGTAGGGTGCTGTACAAGCTGCTCTAGGTCATAAAAGATAGAAAAGATGTAGGCTTGTTCTCCAGGTGGATCAGTGAAAGGAGAGGAGAGCCAAAGGTGGTGTTGAACATTGAAATCTCCTAGAATGGAGATTTCAGAGAACAGAGAAATGGATAGGATGTGTTCCATTTTGGAAGTATGTTAATCACAGAATTTTTCATAGTCATTAGAATTAGGGGCTAAGCAAACAGCACAGATATACTTAGTCAGAAAATGACACGGTAACCGAAGTCAGAGAATAGAGAATTCAGAAGATTCAAGTTTAGGAACACTAGAGTAAGATATGTTGTTGCGTATATATACACAACAGCCACTTTGGCATTGAAGTGAATATAGAGAAAGTAGGAGGATACTGAGAAGGGTTTGCTATCGGTCGCCCCAGACAGCTGGGTCTCAGTGAGGAAGAGAAGATTAGGTTTAGAGGAGGAGAGGTGGTACTCAACAGAGAGAAACTTAGAGGAAAGGCCGCGAATGTTGCAGAAATGAAGAAGTGAGCCAGACAGTGGTTTGAGGCATCTCGTTTGGTCGTCACCGGGAGTGTGACGGATTGTGGGGGCTTTGATGGTCCCCAGCCCCCCTGGGGACTCCAAGGCTTTGTGTAGAGATGCCATTTGATATTTTTTTTTAAGTTTTGAAAAGGAAGTGTAGTGTGTAATGTGCATGTAGTCTGGTGCTGACAGTTAGAGAAACTTGTATTGGAGAGCATGGTGGCCTACTCTCTGTGTTACTAAAACACTGAAAATGAATAGCAAAGGGGGATGGTCAGGAACTATAATAGTCCCAAGGGCTGATGAAACGGGAGCTCCAGCTCTCCCTGTCGCCAGCTTTCCATCCATCTTGGAAGTACCGCCCTGCTTGACTGGTCAACTGCCAATTACATAGGATGTAATTCAAGCTGGACGTAGGCAATGGCAGGCGGAAGAGTCTTTGATGTTCACCCTAACATTTCTTTCATTTGGGTGGTTGGAATGTCTTGAACACACACACACACACACACACACACACACACACACACACACACACACACACACACACACACACTCTCTCTCTCTCTCTCTCTATCTATCTATCTATCTATCTATATATATATATATATATATATATATATAGCCTCTGTGGTACAGTGGTAAAGTGTGCGTTTTCATACACTGAAGAACGAGGGTTCGCGCCCCGCCAGGGTAATAAACTTTGGGAGCGTTCTTCAGGCCACTTACTGCATTGGCGGACACAAAGGGGTGCTGTGGTTGAACCAGTGTCGCATACTATAAAGTATGCTTGCACCCAGTCGGCTTGCGCGGGCCGATTGCACTTGGTTCACAGACTACACACACATCCAAAGCCACTACAATTACACTTACAAGCACTTCTAACCCTACATACAATCTCAACTAGACAGCCTAAGCCACGTGGTAGAGATACATTGGCTGTATCGTCCCCACTTCGGTCAGGATAGGCCGGTCCTGCAGTGGACACACAAACGGCTGTTGAGATGAGATGATATATATATATATATATATATATATATATGTGTGTGTGTGTGTGTGTGTGTGTATAAGGTGGGAGAGAAATGGTGAGGTAAGGAGAGATAGGGTGAGGCAATATGAATTTGGGAAGGTAGGGTACGGTAAGAAGGAGTTAGTATGAGGCAGTGTTAGGATGGATATAGGGTAAGGTAACGAGGAGGCAGGCTGAGACAAAGAGAGAAGAAATCGTTAAGTTACTGTTTGAATGGAAAGGATAAGGCTGGATGGGGCTGACAGGGGTGAGGTGAGGCAGGATATGGTAAAACAGGGTGAAGTTAGGTAAGGTGATGACTACTTTTAATCCATGCTTACTATTACCAGGAAATTTTCCCTAAACATAAGAGAAAATTTTCAGACTGGAGAAGACAGGTATAGCCTTTATCACCTCCTTCAAAGGAAGGATCTCTTAATTTAAATAAATAATATGATGTAAAAAAAAAATTAAAAGACGCCGTATTTAGATGTGAGTATATTGCACGGTGAGGCAGGGACGAGCAGGGCGGCCCATGTTGAATTCTGATGGACCCGGGTAAAAGGGTGAATTAATGTGAAGTACGGTGAACTAGGGTGAGACAAAGTGGACCAGGGTAAGACATGATGGGGCAGGGTGGACCAGGGTAAGACAGGGTGACCCAGAGTAAAGCAGGGTGAACCTAGGTAAGGCATAGTGAGACAGGATGAATCAGCGTGACGCAGGGTGGACCAGGGTAAAACTGAGTGGGTCAGAGTGAGACAGAATGGACCAGGGCAAGGCAGGGACAGTCATAGTAAGTGTGGACCTGATTAGGGCAGAGTGAGGCATAGTGGGCCAGGACGAGGCAAACTGGACCAGGGTGACTTAAAGGTACGGCTGGGTGAGGCAACAGAAAGCCTTAGAACGTTGGTTGAGGCAGGGGTAAAGGGAGGCAAGACTTGGTGAGGCAGGGTAATGACTGGATAAAGCAGAGTGAGGCAGGAATAAGGCAGGATGAGACTGGAATAAGGCAGGGTTAGGCTGGGGTAAGATGGAGTGAGGCTGGGGTTATGTAGAACGAGGCAGGAGCAAGGCTAGGTGAGGTAGGGTTATGGAATGGTGAAGCAGAGGAAGGCAGGTTGAGGCAATGGTAAGGTGGGTGGGGTAGGGTAAGGCAGGGCAAGGTAATGGTAAGGCTGGATAAGGAAGAGGTGAGGCAGGGGCGAGGCAGCAGCACACCAAGGGCCACATTACCGTCAATGGCCCACCTCCCGTCGACTCCCTATGGCCTCATTCCGCTCCTGGCCATCACACCACTCTCTCACTCACACTCTCATTTTAGGCGCTACCCCCTCTCCTCCCCCTCACACAGAGTTCCAACTTTAAGAAACCTAGATTATAACATAACCTTGGAATGTGTCTGAGGAAGTTCTGTACACCAAGAATGAAGGAACTGATGTTTTAGGTGTCCTTTGGGATGAAGATAGAGTCTCTTGGATATGGAAACAGGCGAAACAGGAGTATATAGTACAATTAACTACTTCACTTTGGTGACATCTTTTAAAATGTATTTCCTGCTGCTCTGAGGTTTTTATTATGCTTACGAGAGACTTTTACGAACTGGAGCAACCCTTCAGTGCATGAGGCCTGTCCTTAGCTGAATAATTTAGTCTGAGAGTAGCAGGTGTACACACGAAAATTCACGTGTCATCAGATTCAGCGGGTTAAAAAGCAGCAGTAGACATAAGCAGATCACACTTTTAATTGAAGAGACAGCAGGTGGATGAGTGGCATCAGAGTGGCAACCCATACATGAAGTGAGAGGAGGAGGCAGACCGAGAACGAGACTGAGAGATAAAATTTGTTGATTTGCTGAGACTGGAAAAAAACAGGCTAACAGTAAATAGAGCAGAGTGAAGTGAGTTAGTAGAGGCTTTTGTCCTGCACTGACTATGCTTGATAACGATGCTGATGATGACGGTGAAAAGCAGTGTGTTATACATTCATAAAATTATGGTGTTCATATAGACGGAAATTCCTAAGTATCCAGTATACTGTAATCACGTCAGTCTTTTTTCTCCCTGGTAAAGTTCATTGTTTTTAAGCTGTACATAAACTCGAAGAATCCCATGACCCACTCAGCTAAATAAAATCGTTTGTTGATATATGGTAGCGATGATCATCCACTATCTTGATGTAGTGCTGCTTACTTCTTCCTTCACCTTTATCATTCATTTTCTGTGTCCTCCCTCCTGTCTTCCTATTTCTTCTATTTTTCCTGTAACTTTTTATTACTTTTCTTTCCTTTTCAGGTGGCTTTATATTGAATTGCAAGTCTAATGATTTCCTGTAAGCCAGGAAACTATTTACAACGCAGGGTAGTAACCATATAACGAACCCACACGTGTTCCCTGCGTGTCAACAAGTGGGTTGGAGGAGGGTTAGTGCCCCTCCCCGTAAAACAAGTAACTCAAAGACAAACGGCCAACCCTTACGGAATTATGGCGTCTGGCTATAGACAGATAGATAGTTAGATAGATAAAACAGAATGCTGGAATTATCCCGGCAGTAAGAGGCTAATGGTATTATTATTATTAACAAATTCTCCTATACTTACTCTTAGTTAAATATAATCAGTGTGAATTAGCTAGAATACAGTGCGCCACTAGAATGGTCTCGACTGTGAGAGAGTTAATGTAAAATGCTTATTCGATTGACAAAAATTCCGTGCGTGGTAATTAGGAACAAACTCATTTACTGTATAAAGTCAAATAAAAGTGAAGGCACGGTATCTTGATCAAAGTGGTCAAGTTCAAAGGGTGGTGAGGGTGCGGGTGAATGCATCCTGTTTACAAATTGCCCGCTCTTCGGCCTACGCGGTCACCAACAATAGTCCTCATTGCTCTACCTCCGCCGCAAAGTTCCGGCTGCAGCACTGCTGGCCTTTTTGTTTTCCATGAGGCTCTACGGCAGATTAGGCAAGACTGGCAGAGTAAGGCAGGGATATGTAATGTAAGTGCAGTCATCTTGGGAGGAAAATACTTGGGCGGTGTCATCAAGAGTTAGGTTAGATTAGGTTAGAGCTAAGCATAGTATGGCTTTGGGGTAGCTAACGAGGTGAGCTAACATAAAAGTTTACCTCGATTTGATTGCATCAGACTTGAAATGCAAATGTGCAGCTGGTACTTTTTTTTTTCCCATTATAACTAACAATTGTTTATAGACATACATATACCTATCCTGTGTAATAAAAAGGACAGGTTATAGGCAAAATTCCATGAAAACACTATGATTCATGGACTCTGTATGTACTCGAGTTATTTTAAGGTGCATAAGGATGAGATGACAAAAGAAGGCAAGAAGGCTGGCTAATATTGGCCTATTCAGTTATAGCCCAAAGTTGTTCAAAAATGTTAACAGGAAGGATGTACTGGAAAAACTTAGCTCTGCCATCAGTATTATTTGGAGTGAATCTGATTAGGTAACAAAACAAGAAATAGATAAACTACAAAGTATAGAATATTGCGTACATAGACAAGTTGTAGGGGGTCAGGGGGTATGTACAGGGAGCTGCACTGAGAGGAGAGTTGGGAGCAACAAGTATGAGGGCAAGAATAATGGAAAGGCAGTGGATATACTTAAGCCAAACATTAAGTGGTAATGACTTGATGAGTACAACTGATCAAACGAGAGAGCAGAGGAAGAGATAATGGTTGAATGAACTTATCAAAGATCTGAAAGGGGCAGGAATAGAGAGTGGAAGTATAAGTAATGCAATTTGTGAAGAAATAAAAAAGAGAATGAGAGAATGGGATACAGAAGCGTGGAAGCGGGAAATGAGTGAAGAAAAAAAACAAGTTTGAGAATATATCAAGAACGGAGAAGAGAGACTAGGGGACGAGAAAGGACGTATGATAATAGAGTAGCTTCAGTAATATTGTTTAGGTGTAGGAGAAACAATTTGAGTTTGAAGGATAGGAATAGGTTTAAAAATGCAGAGACAAGTTGTGATATATGTGAAGAAAGAGATGACTTGACTCACTTCATTATGTGGTGTCCAGCCTATGCAGCAGAATGACAGAAATGTGCAAGACTTCAACAACCTTATGAAGAAGAGGAGGAAGAAATTATCGGAAAATGTTTATTCAGCATTAACAGTATAGAAGAGACAAAGAGAACACTACACAATTTTTGGAAAATAAGAGAAAGAAGAGTTCAGCAACATAACTGAAAAAATAGACCGTAGAAGGAAAGAAAACAGAAGGAAGAAGAAGCAGGAAAGAATAATAATAACACATCAGGGAGTGCCATTCCAAAGGCAATACTCCCGCATACCAAGTGAACTGAATTGGAATGGGATCACCTTGAGAAGAGAAAATTCGGTCAGTCCTGTTAGATCTGGATTAAGTATAGTAAACGCAGTCATCCTAGGAAGAGAAAACTCGGACGGCGATGTTAAACTTAGGTAAGGGTTAAATAATGTAAGCGCGACCGTCCTTGGAAGAGCAGACTTGGGCGGTACTGAGAGGGCTTACAGTTACGAAGAGCAATAGGCTGTCTTAGAGTGTTGTGGTACGAAATATGATGGGGCAAGACCTAAGATTTTTAAAACACCCAGACCCGTTTCTCGTCGGTGAGCACATAGAACGCGGGAATGGTTTTACTTTCTTCATGCCATCCCTGACGATTTTATTCAGCTTGGGTTGGTATTCAATCTGGAGGGGTTAGATATTGGCTGGATAAACCCCGTCACTACGAGAGGCCTTTGGTAAGTTCAACAAGATCGTCTGGAAGCAGCAAGAACAAAATGTAGCAACGCGTAATATGTCAAATGAATGGCTTAGAATGAGATAATAGAAATCCGCCTAAGCATGCATGAATAAAACCCCAGCGACTCTCTCTCTCTCTCTCTCTCTCTCTCTCTCTCTCTCTGCTTGATCAAAATTACAGCCTTATTCTTAAAACTTAGATAGCGAAGGTGCAATCAGGACCCGTATATTTTAGTGAATAAGTGTTTTAAATGAAGAAGTTGTCAGGAACAGCCCTCATTAAGCCTTCACTACTTAAAGTCTCCCAGGTAAATGAAACAATGTGACAATAACAGGAATAGAAAAAAAAATGTGTCGTAGCAGTGAAAGGGTGATTATTAGGTGTCAGCAATGTAAATACCTGTGATTATTAGGTGTCAGTAGTGTAAATACCTGTATGATTATTAGGTGTCAGGAGTGTAAATATCTGTATGATTATTAGGTGTCAGCAGTGTAAATACCTGTATGATTATTAGGTGTCAGTAGTGTAAATACCTGTATGATTATTAGGTGTCAGCAGTGTAAATACCTGTATGATTATTAGGTGTCAGCAGTGTAAATACCTGTATGATTATTAGGTGTCAGCAGTGTAAATACCTGTGATTATTAGGTGTCAGCAGTGTAAATACCTGTGATTATTAGGTGTCAGCAGTGTAAATACCTGTATGATTATTAGGTGTCAGCAGTGTAAATACCTGTATGATTATTAGGTGTCAGCAGTGTAAATACCTGTATGATTATTAGGTGTCAGCAGTGTAAATACCTGTGATTATTAGGTGTCAGCAGTGTAAATACCTGTATGATTATTAGATGTCAGCAGTGTAAATACCTGTATGATTATTAGGTGTCAGCAGTGTAAATACCTGTATGATTATTAGGTGTCAGCAGTGTAAATACCTGTGATTATTAGGTATCAGCAGTGTAAATACCTGTATGATTATTAGGTGTCAGCAGTGTAAATACCTGTATGATTATTAGGTGTCAGCAGTGTAAATACCCGTGATTATTAGGTGTCAGCAGTGTAAATACCTGTGATTATTAGGTGTCAGCAGTGTAAATACCTGTATGATTATTAGATGTCAGCGGTGTAAATACCTGTATGATTATTAGGTGTCAGCAGTGTAAATACCTGTGATTATTAGGTATCAGCAGTGTAAATACCTGTATGATTATTAGGTGTCAGCAGTGTAAATACCCGTGATTATTAGGTGTCAGCAATGTAAATACCTGTGATTATTAGGTGTCAGCAGTGTAAATACCTGTGATTATTAGGTGTCAGCAATGTAACTACCTGTGATTATTAAGTGTCAGCAGTGTAAATACCTGTGATTATTAGGTGTGAAGTTAGCAACGATATGGATAGGCCAGACACGTTTAATCTTGGGGTTGTATTGTAGGATAATGACTAGAAATTACGTAACACCTCTTCCTTAGTGGCTTATTCTGCACATATCACCTCAGTATTCGCTTATATGTTATTGATGCAAACCAGTATCAAAATTATATAAACAAAACAGAAGCAAGTGTTCAGTATAGGATTAGAAATAAGACCTCTAATAATGAGAGTAATGAAGGCAGTGTCTATCTCTCCCCGTTTCGAAAAAAAAGAAAGTGCTAAACAATATATACTGTAATCGTGTAGGGGTAACGCGTCTCAAGTTGAAAATGGCGTTGTGGGAGTGAGCAGAATTGGCGTAAGACCCTTCAACTCAAAAACCCACACAAACAAACATGATGGCAGGCAGTGGATATGCTCTAAGACTACCCGGCTATATGTCTGTCAGCGCTGCCAAACACCTCAGTCCCAGGGTGTAATTCCAGCTGCTCGGGGGGATGGGTGGGCGGGGGGAGAGCCTTTCTGATTACCACGCTGACATTTCTTTCATCTGTGTAGTTGGAATGCCTTGTACACACACACACACACACACACACACACACACACACACACACACACACACACACACACACACACACACACACACACACACTCTCTCTCTCTCTCTCTCTCTCTCTCTCTCTCTCTCGTTCATCATCTCCTCTCTTGTTATTCTCCTTTCACTTTCTCCCCTTCTCTTCTCCCCCCTCCCTCTCTGCTTCCCCTCCCCATTACTATGCAGGGAAGGTGTTGGGACCATCTATATGCTACCCGCATCTCCCCTCTCCCTCCCCTTTATCTTCCCTCCCCTTCCCCTCTCATTCCTTCTCCCTCCCTCCCTCATCCTTTCTCCCTTTCATCCAGTTCCTCTCTTCTTCCATTCCCCTTCCTCTTTACCTCCTCCTCCTTCATCATACAGTAATAATCTTTTCATCTTACTCTTCCCTCTCCTCATCCTCTTCACCTTCTCTCCTCATTCTCTTCCTTCTCACCCTTTCCCTCACCATATTCCCCTCTCCTCCATTTTTTCCACTCTTTCCTCCTCCCTCTCGTCGTTTCTTCCACTTACGTCTCCCTCTCACCTACAGTTTATCATCTTCTATCCCTCTCACCTTCCTCCTCCTTTCATCCTTTGTCCCTTTCACCCCGTTCTCTTCTGTTCCCTGTCTCTCTGTTCTTTTTTCTACTTCGTTTTCTTTTCTCCTTTTTGTCCACGTCTCCTTTCTTCTTCCTTACCTGTTCCCTTTTCCCCCTGTCTCTCGTTCCCCTCCTCATCTTTCCAACCTCTCATCCTTTTCATACTTCCCCTCTCCTGCGTTTTGTCCACTCTTCCTCACTTTTTTCCCTCATCATTTTCATCTCTTCTCCAGCCCACTTTACTCCTCCCTCACCGCACACTTTATCTTTTTTTTTTTTTCCCCTCTCTCTCTTTTCACCCTCCTCTTTTCATCTCGTCTACCTTCTCCCTCATCCGTAATTCCTTTCACTCTGTTCTTCTATTCCTTCGTTCCTCCACTCTCCGTCAGCCTTTTTCTTTCCAATCGCTCCATCCTTTCCCTGGTCCTAATCTTTTATTTATTTATGTAATTATCATTTTTAGAGTGATTTTTCTGGATCTGGAGACATTAGTGAAGCATACAGATTGATTTTTTTTACATATTACTTTCAAAGCTGTGAAGGCGGTACATAGAAGTGAGCAACGTATATAACTGGGGGGGGGGGATAGGGGTTCACTTGAGGGGCACCGTAATTGCCCGGTTATCATAGAATCAAACAACTAGGTAACCATTCCAAAAGCAGGTGATTTTGACTGCTAACTTAAAGCAGGCAGGGGCTAGAGGGCGCCATTTTCATGCCGGATCGCTGATGGTTGGAGAGTAGGCTGGACCGGCTCTTGTTCCATCGTGGTGCAGCGGAACCCTGGTCTTCTGCGCTATAACCAGTAACGTCAGTGTCGTAGGAGGCAGAAAAGTCAGTTGAACTGTCGTCCTTGGACTCAGAGAATGAGGACGCCTGTGAACGTCAGGCGACGTGAGGTCGCGTCCACTATCCTTGTCCAATCCATATTCGACCGTGGCGCGGATAGACTGGAGAAAGGGTGGCTGCGTAAAGCCAGCTGTTGCCGGGTTCGTCGCGTTATTCCTGCCTCGTTCTGGGGATCGCTTGTTGGCCCACCTTCCTTCTGTACCGACGCGCTTTTTCTCTCATACATTCCTTCCCTTCACCCCTCAACATTTCACCCTCTCATCATAATCCCATCTCCGCTCCCTTTCTTGCATTTGCTCTTCTCTTTCACCTGCCCCTTTATTCATCCATTCTTCCTTTCACTCCGTTCTTCCCTTCCCCTTCCCTTTATCTCTATCATGTCCCATTTTTCATTTCACTTACTTTACTTCTTCATCCCCCCTTCTTTCACTCTTCCTTCCTCCCTCATTATTCTTCATTCTCTTTTCTCCTCCTTCCCCCCTGCAGAAATTCCATAATTTCTTATCCCTTCCCCCATGTCTCCTCCCTCCTCCATTCCCTTCTCAGTTTTTTTCCCTTGTCCAGTTCCTCCTCATTATTTTAGCTCCACCAGTCCCTCTTATTTTTCCCCTCCATTCAACCCCCTCTCACTGCTTTTTCTTCCTCTCTCACTTCTCTTTCCTTCTCCAATACCTACTCTTGTTTCCTTTATTCTCCAGTCCCTCAGAGTCTTTTCTTCCCTCCAATCGCACCCCCCTCATTCCTCCCCCACATCTCCCTGCCATTTCTTCTCCCTCCTCTTACTTTTCCTCCCTCCTCCAATCGCTAACCATCTTTTCGTCCCTGTCAGTCACATTCTCACTTTTTTTTTTTTTTTTTTTTTTGCCTCCTTTTCTCGGCCCATTTATTTTCTTTTTACATTTCCTCTCCCCTCTTCGACATCTTTTCCTCCCTTCTCTCACTCTTCTCTCCCCCCTTCCCTATATTTCTTTCTTCCTTCTTCCCTGTCCTTAACCCTTCCCTCTCTGTCTTCCCTCATCATCTTATCTCTTTTCTTCCTACCTTCCCTCCCTCCTCCTCTTGTTTCCTCCACTCATTCTCCACTGACCTTCTCTCCCTCTCCTCTACCCCTCCATTTCCATCTCCAGTCCTCCCTTTTGTTCATCCTCATCCTCCACGTCTCATCCCTCTCCCTGTTCCTTCTCCTCCTTTCCTCTCCTCCTCCATTACTCCTCCCTCTCCTTCCACCACTCCCCCTCCCTCCCCTTCTTCCCTTGTTCCTCCTTCCTTCTCTCTTCATCTATTCCTCCTCTTCATGAGACAGGAGATGAGGGAAGTGACATCAGGGGTGAGGTGAGGTGAGGTAAGTGACGTGAGAAGTGATGTGAAGTGAGGGAAGTGACATGAGAGAGGAGGTGGGGGGCAGGAAACTGAAAGGTGAAGGAAGGGGAGAGATGAGATAAGGGAAGTGACATAAGAGATGAAGGAAGGGAAGTGACATGACAGACGTAAGTGAAGTTAACGTGAGAGGTGAGGTGAGGTGAGGGAAGTGACGTATGGAGGAGGGTGACGTGGTGTGGCAATGAGTCGTAACTGACCCATCCTGTGTGCTGATGCCAACCCTTCCTGCACACACACACACACACACACACACACACACACACACACACACACACGCACACACACACACACACACACACACACACACACACACACACACACACACACAGAGAGAGAGAGAGAGAGAGAGAGAGAGAGAGAGAGAGTTACACAGTGTGGAGCTACTCAATTGGCTATTCGGACGGCGGCAGGCTTTGTTGTGAACCCTCCCTGTCACCTGCCCATCTCTCTCTGAAATCACTTATGGATCTTTTTCCTCGAAGGTGCGTCTGTTGTTAATATTTTGTGTTTAATTCAGGTGAATCATATAAAAAAAACACGTCACGTTTTTCAATGCCGTAATGCATAAAAAGTGTGTAGTTATGGCAGTGTTTTGATGGCTCCTAATGCAAGAACACCTGTCATCCTAATCTTGTTTGCATAGTACCAGCCAGCCATGATTGACGGAATGGTTGCGAGCTGCTTAGGAGAGCACATTTCTGAAAATAACATAAGTTTTAAAAATATGCTGAGAAAGTGATTACTGAATAGTGACATTAGTATGGCAGTGTGACCGTGAAAAAGGTATTGGTGATTGTTGCCCCGCCACCTGAACACACAAGGTGCCTTGAGTCTGACTGCACCACATTGCACTGCGAATGACTGCAATGTTTAATCTCACTTACAACTTCTTTTCCATGGATTTGTAAAGTCGTTGCATACCGTAATTGTCAGACGTAGTACTATATCATTTATATCATATTCGGGAATTGGCAATAGGGAGAATGTGTCACTCCTCCATGAACATATGTCGGGATTAAATAAAAAAAATGGTGCCTTAGTTTACATTCACTATTATTTGCAGCAATAGTACGGAATGCGTTTGCAGTTTTTGTGTGTTACAATGTTCTTCATCTCAAAATTACAGCCTCAGGTGTTCACTATACTGTAGATCATTTTATCTATAATCAGGTAATTTAACTCATTCATCCGCGAGGGAAATGATGGTTACTTTTGATTTACACTGATATATCGCACCATAAGCTCTTTATTATGGGGTAATTGTTTGATTTCTGCAAGTAATTTGTTTCATCAACAAATGGATTACAAATACATAAAACTGAAGTAAATTATAGTATTTATCGTCTACTATGTATATTGGCTGCTTGTTATTACATTCTGAAAATACTCCGTAGATCAGGGCCTGTGTCACCTAGGAAATGGTATGACTGGACTTCGACAATTAGCAATTGAGCAGCTCGGGTATAATGAGTTGTATAATGAATTGTTACACACACACACACACACACACACACACACACACACACACACACACACACACACACACACACACACACACACACACACACACACACACACACACACATTGTCGTATTACTATATCATTGTACATAATGTCTACATAATAGTAGTATGAATGAGTGACATGCCACATCACTCATTTCATCTGGGGCTGGTAGGTATTACTGGTGGTTATAATTTGTGATAATATTAAGCCTCAGCACTTAGGCATTCCCCAACTGTCAGTTTACCAATAAATAGGTTACTACTACTATTACTACTCTACTGCTGCTGCTACTGCTACTGCTATTGCTGCTACTACTGCTGCAGCTGCTGCTAGGTGGTATGTGGTGGCGACCATCATCCACTCATTTGATGCAGTGCTGCCTAACTCCTTCACTTTTATCATTCTTTTTCTGTGTCTGCTTTCCTCTCTTTTTGTTTCACCCATCCTTCTGGTCACTTATAGCACTCTACTTTGCACTTCAGGTGGTTATACAGTGACTGACAAGTTTAATGGTTTCCTGTAATTCAGCAAACCATTTACACTGCTGGTTGGTAACGATTATTATGACCAAATAACGGGTTATGTGCTTACTATGGTGTCCCTGTTGACTGCATGGAGAAGCACAAATGCGGCGTCCATCTAGGAACCAAACCTGCACTTTCTTCCCCACTCCTTGCTCTCCACCGCAAGGGAACATCTGTTCACTGCACGGGATGGCCCCGTAAGGGCAGTTGCCTGCGTGAGGTTGATGGGTCTGCTCGGCCGCATAGACCAGCTTTATTCAACAACAACAATAACTCCATTTTATGAATGGAGGATGCCTATAGGCATATGGACTTATTTTTTTCCTTTGTTTTTCCTTCCTCCATTCATTATCTAAAAAAAAAAACTATTACAACAACAACAACTACTACTACTACTACTACTACTACTACTACGACATTGCTACTCCTACGACTAATAATAATAATAATAAATTAGTATTATTAGTATCATCATCATCATCATCATCATCATCATTATTATTATTATTATTATTATTATTAAGCTTCGCCATTTATATGGCGAAGCTTATTTGAAGGTCATATAATCATTTTTGGTGCAAAAATTGCATATGTGATATTGAAATATCCCAGAAACTAATTGAGATACAGCTATTTGGTTGAAAATCCTATGATAAAAAAGATTGCTGAGAATTTTGGCTGAATATTTTGCCATTTAGCCTAGTGGAAAGTACTGAATTCAGATCTGCTCAGTGTGTTTTTTTTTTAACACTTTTAGAGAAAATCACAAAAGCTGTATAGCTGCAGCTTTTCGGAAATATAGCTGTGGTCCCTCTCATCATCTGAAAAGAAATATGGTTACAGTTAAGTGTACAGTTAGCCAGGTATTGAGACAAATGTAAAATGTACCCAGCTTCATTTATTTCTTCCACACCTTTGTCTTTAGATCTTGTTGATATGACACAAGAAACTACCTTAGGTTAATCCAAGTACATGGTCCAAATATGAATGACCTTGAACTACTTTTGAAGGTCACAGTTTATGATGCCAAAATTTGATACCATATAATTAATAAATTTCAAAAGCCATTTATGTTATAGGTTTTTGGCGTATAATGGCAGAAAAACATCCAATAAATTGCTTCCCTGATACTTTTAGTAAATTGTGAAATCTGGATAAATTTAAATTGTATATATCAGAAGATTTATGTGAAAAGAAAAACTTTGAACATAGTAAAAAGTTATGGCGAAGCCTCCTTACTGTGGCTACATAATAAGTAAATAGTTAATTAGTTATTATTATAACTGTGGTAGGTGGGGGCGACCACCATCCAGTCACTTGATGTAGAGCTGGCTACGGGTAACTCTGCGTGAGTGACAAGCCAAATAACTGTCTGTAAACTAGGAAACCATTTGCCAAGTTGGGTGATAATCATATTACCAAATGACGCCTGGTGGCTTAATGGGTTATGACGCTCCTAACTGAATGAGTCTGTATAGGTCTATCCAAGGAATGGCTAAGTTCGTCGTTCACATGAGGCCAGTCAGGTGCGAGAGTTTGGACACCCTCGCCTTAAATGTTGGGACTGAGTAGGCCAGCCCAGGACTCGTATTCTCATGATGGGGCTTAAAAGGATCGTTATATATCATATATATATATATATATATATATATATATATATATATATATATATATATATATATATATATAAGGTGTTTGTGTGTGTGTGTGTGTGTGTGTGTGTGTGTGTGTGTGTGTGTGTGTGTATTTACCCTATATTTGTATACACGTTTGTTTCAAAACTATAAAATAGTTGTCAAGGGAGAAAGCGTAGGCAGTGCATTACATTCCAGCAACACATTACTGCCTAAATGTCTGCCTCGCAACACTGCCAACTTTTTTACTCCTGCGACACCAAGCACAAAGTTAGAGAGAGAGAGAGAGAGAGAGAGAGAGAGAGAGAGAGAGAGAGAGAGAGAGAGAGAATGGGGGAGGGAAGGAGGGAGGGAGGAAGCAGAATGGAAGAAAGAAATAAGACAGAGGCGAGGAAATTCGAACAAAGAAAAATATAAAGTTGCAGGAGGCAGATGATTTCTAAAGACAAAATGAAGGAAGAGGGGAAAGAAAAGAGGAAAGTGGGAAGTATGGAGTGCTGACGAGAGGAAGGAATAGGGCCAGGGTGTGGAAGGAAGGGATGAAGGAAGGAAGGAGCGAAGAAGAATTGAGAAAAAAGGGGAAAAACAATGAATGGATCGAGAGATACACGAGTTAAAAAAAAAAAAACTGAAGTAGGGATGAAAAGAAGGAAGTCAGAGTTAAATAAGGAAAAGAGAAAGAAAAGAAAGAAGAAAACTGGAAAGAGGTAAGGAGAGAACACAGGAAAAAAGCAGACTCGAAGTAATAACGGTAGAAGAAGGGGAGGGAAGGAAAGGAGGAAGAAGGAAGGAAATAACACTGAGAAGAAGGAGAATTAATAGGAGGGAAAAACGAGTAGAGATACGAGAAAAAGGAAAGGAGAAAGAAGTGTGGCAGGAAGGAAGTAACAGTAAGAAGAGTGGTAAGAAGGAAGAACGTAATCAGAACGGGAAGAAGAAAGGGGAAGGAAATGATCACGGAAATGCTAGGAAGAGAGGAAAGAAATGCTAGGAAGAGAGGAAATGCTAGGAAGAGAGGACGAGGGCGTGAGGAGGAGAGTGGAGTACGCTTGCCTATTCAGTGCCACAAGTCTTTCGAGCCGCAAAATTCGTCTGGCGGCAGGAAACACAAAATACACAAAGAGTCGTGGTATTACAGTGGTTAATGGGGTAGGAAATAACACTGGAGTGAATGAGACAAAGGAGCGAAGAACGAGTAAAGAGATACAAGCGAAGGATCTCGTCTCATCTTCCTAAAACTTCTCTGACAGTTGCGAGAAAGAAATATAAATCACACGTTTCTGAATGCGTTATTATAGATTGTTTCATAGTCTTTCACAACCAGAATTTTTCGAAACTATGAATGCATCGTCCTAGTACGAAGTGGACAGAGGAAGGAAGGGAGGGAGGGGAGAATAGGTAGCTTACAGAAGGAAGAAGAAGGTTGGAAAGAAAAGTTACAAGAAAGATTCAGGTCTTTAAAACTGTCAACGTGGAAGGAACAGCCAGAAAACCACGGCTTGCAAATGAAGGTTTTGTATTTTCTTTTACTCACTCCCATGTGTAAATTGTGGGAGAGAGAGAGAGAGAGAGAGAGAGAGAGAGAGAGAGAGAGAGAGAGAGAGAGAGAGAGAGAGAACATGTGTTTGTGTGTATGTGGGTGTGTGGGGGAGGTTGTGGCTGAGTCGGTAGTAAGGTGGTCTGCTATCCCAGTGGACGCGGGTTCGGTTTGGGTCAGGAAACAGTTTAATAATTTGTATTTCGTATAAGCAGACTTTATTGATCTCATATAAGACCCGCCGTCAAGTCGTAAAATCACCCCCACTAATACCAATACACTATTCCTGTATGAGACAGCCTTAGCTTGTATTCAGTATGAACGGTGTGTGCTAGCGCCAATGTGGTTTCATGTGGAGGCATTTGATACGTAGGAGGACTGCTGGGCCTCAGGGAACAGGCTGTTAAAGTTTATGTCCTGAGTCGGTTGCATTAAAAAAAAAAAAATTTTTACCTAGAGTAGCTTACAGAATTTTAGCTGCTGTAAGCTCGTGTGTGTGTGTATGTGTGTGACCACACACACACACACACACACACACACACACACACACACAGTGAAGTACTGGTGGACGAGGTGAGGCTGCAGTACCGGTGAGGCAGGTCAGAGGGCACACAGATGGTGGGGTCAGCCGGCTTTAGAACCGGTTGGTGTGGACAGGGGTGGTGTTGGCAGTAAAGTGGTTGTCAAGGTGTGGGCAGGGGTGGTGTTAGCTGTGGAGTGGTTGGCAAGGTGTGTACTGGGGTGATGTTGGCAGTGGAGTGGTTGGCAAGGTGTGTACTGGGGTGATGTTGGCAGTGGAGTGATTGGCAAGTTGTGTACTGGGGTGATGTTGGCAGTGGAGTGGTTGGCAAGGTGTGTACTGGGGTGATGTTGGCAGTGGAGTGGTTGGCAAGGTGTGTACTGGGGTGATGTTGGCAGTGGAGTGGTTGGCAAGGTGTGTACTGGGGTGATGTTGGCAGTGGAGTGGTTGGCAAGGTGTGTACTGGGGTGATGTTGGCAGTGGAGGTGGTTACCCAGGTTTGGATAGGAGTGATGTTAGAAGTAATGGAGGTGGTAAGTTGTGGGCAGGGACCGTGTTGGCAGCGAGGAGAGTAGCGAGGCTTGGGTAAAGATGGTGTTAGCAGCTAGGGAGTTGACAAGGTGTGGACAGGGGTGGCGTTGGCAGAGGGATGATTGCCACGGTGTGGTCAGGGGTGGTGCTTGCAATGGAGTGTTTGATAAGGTTTTGGGTAAGGATTGTGTTGTCAGTGGAGTGGTTGGCAAGGTATGTACTGGGGTGGTGTTGGCAGTGGGAAGGTTGGCAAGATGTGGGCAGGGGTGTTATTGCCAATGAGGTGGCTAGCAGTGGTGGTTTCCCTGGGGTTATGGCGGCAGAATATTTATCCTGTTGGTAGAATCCTGACAGTAAAATTAACAATAAGATGACATGTGACCTTTTCGCCTTACCGGGGATCGGCAATTCCAACATTTTTATCTGTGAAGACGTGGTCTAGTGGGCTAAAATTCTCCAGCCTTTATGGTCCATGAGGGTTCAGAGGCTCGTCATGACTAGGGTTAGTTTCTCATACCATGCCGCCCGCTCTGGAGTAAGTGGCAGTTCACTCTCAGCTGGAAAATATAGACTGAATAGCCCAGCTTCGGACCACCACACTCTTTATGAGGCTATAGAGACTCGGATGAAAAGAATATTGAACATTAACTATACTTCATCTTTTGGAGAAAGTAGGAATCAGGATGATGATAAGGAAGTAAGGAAGTTGAATAGCTAACGCCTTCATTCAAAAAACTCATTTCCTACTTATTGTTGTCATCACCAAACGATTTCATTCACCTTAGGTTTTTTGAAGGGATTAGCTATAGCTTTCATTCATCCAGAATTTAACCCTAATTACTCATCCCCACCCCTGAGTGGCTCTGGGACGGATACTGTTTTCACTCGGTTTGTCTGACTGTTTGTCTGTTGGCAACTTTAAGCGAAAACTACTGGTGCGATTTTGACTGATATTAGAGGGATGATGGGCCATGACCTTCTGATCACCTGATTAAATTTTGGGCCTAAGTGGGCGAAGGTCCAGACTGTAGGCCCAAAAAATGTAAAATGTAAAAATCGTTTTTTCACCATAACTTCTTTCAAATTCGTCATATCGACATGCAACCAAAACTTAAAGGTGCATCTGTTAAATCTGCATCCTATAACATGCCTCATTCTATATGGGGGGGTCACCTCCCAGTCAGCGGTGGAGTGGTCAGTGTCAGGTGGGCTGGGCCTAAAATTTCAAATGGGCATAAAATTGTCAATTTTCACCCGATTTACTCCAAATTTGATATGTGACATCTTTGACTAGATACCCTGTTGTTTATACGTTAGCACTAAAATGACTGGCGGGGTTTGCTATGCCTGGCACCGGTTCTTGTTTAAAACTGTGTAATGGTATCTTTGCAGGAACAGGGAAGCAATTGTGAAAGTCTGTTTTACCCAGTGCAAGAAGGATGCTATTTTTCCCTTGCAGAGCAGAACAAGTATCTTCGGTCAGAGAGGTCACCTTAGCTCAGTATAATCTTCTGTCACAAACTAGAAGGGAATGGAAATTGCGTCATAGTACTGAAAGGTTTAAATAAGATATCTCAAGTCTAGCCTCTATAATTCTGATGTGATTGTTAGGGGATGACAGTTAAACAAAACACGTACAGCGCCAGACAAAACAACTGTTGGATGAAACTGGACACACACACACACACACACACACACACACACACACACACACACACACACACACAACTTCCCACTGGATACAGGAAGTTCAAAGGGCGATATGAGAGAGAAAAAGAAGAAGAAGAAAAAAAAACTCTTGGGTTGAATGTAAGTGTTGCTGAGGTGACTTGTTGCGTAAGTGCTGGTGAGGGGAGGTGTTACTGTTCCGCGGGTCCGGGATGTTGTGGGGCTGGGGCTGGAGGAGTGACAGGATGCATACTTTCACCAGTTATCTAAGCCTTTACCCAGCCACCCCAAGGTTATCGTTTTTTATTCTTGCTGCGTCCTGATGATCTGACAACCTGGCGGGATTTTTAACTAGAGGTGTTAGATACGGCTTTCATTAACAGTTCTCTCTTAAGGCATATAAAATAATCTGATAACAGTAAGGATTAAGTATGAGCTTCGTCAGAGTAATGAAGAGGTTGCATTAGAAACTGTGTACACTAGGCATATTCACAACGCTTCTTAGCATCCTTAATACACCCCATGTATTATTTTAATGTATACTGCTATTCATTAAAAATCTGTAATTGCAACTACATATAAACACTTCTAAAATATGCCAAGTATAAATTCTGTACCAAGCATCGTGCGTTGCGTGTTTATGTCATTACTGATACAGGAATAAAGTGTTATAAATCAGAATAATTATTTTGTCGATATTATGTGGATGGATTATATTAAAAGTTCTTTGTTGTGGAAATGTGAATGTATTGACTAATGCTCTGTATTAAAAGCTAAGGCAACCTCAGCTGAAGTTACTTTTGTAGAGAAATGTTAATAAATAAACTACTGGAAAGGAAGTAAATTGCGAGTGTGTTTGATTGGGGCACCTTGGGTCTTATGCTTTTTGTGTCAGCAAGCTTACTATCACCTTTTTGCTGGCGATTTATACTGCACTCGACACCTCGGTAGTCTTTTTTATATTATCTCTGTCTGGTTAATAGAACGTACATTGCATAATTTACCCACAAAAAATGTTAACGTGCAGTATGGTATAAAAATAAACTGGTAAGGAAGGGTCTCCATTGCAAGGAGGGGACTGGGCATTGACACAGTGCTGAGTTCCGGATGTAGAATGCTTGGGTAGTTAATGCAGGGATGAGAGACCAAGCAAGATCTATAAATATTCCCCGCAAAATTTTGCGAAAGATGGTCTATCATAAGTGAGGACACTAAGTGGCAGGTCTGATGATGCATGCCCGCCTTAACTAGGATAGACCAATGACGTTCATTTATTTTATTTTTGCTACCTCCAGCTCTTTTTATTCACTTTATGATAACCTTTTCGAACTGTAGATGTTAGGTACAGGTTTCATGTGCCCCGATACTACCAGGGGCGTGTCATAAGCTGAATAAATTTGTGTGGAAGCAGCAAGAATGCAGTGAAAAAATGTACGTTCTGCGACTGAAGGAGTGAATGGGAAAGATGCATATTGACTTTGGTTGAACAGTTGCCGACGATTGACAAGTGATACAACATTTGGACAGTAAGTTGGCAGACTGACATTAGCAAACAGGCGTGCATTGGAAAGTAAGATGTAGGTAGTTTGGCGGGTTGACAGTCTAACAGATATGCAGGTAGGCCGTAATATAAGCAGGTAA
Organism: Coenobita brevimanus; assembly: GCF_032717465.1. Taxonomy (NCBI): domain Eukaryota; kingdom Metazoa; phylum Arthropoda; class Malacostraca; order Decapoda; family Coenobitidae; genus Coenobita; species Coenobita brevimanus. Next base: position 41,621,315 of record NC_136966.1, read on the forward strand.
GCTGCAGACAGGCAGGTACAGTACTATCATTATTAAAAGTTTGCCGACACTTCCCTGCCGGTTGTGACAGGGAAGTGATAGGAATACAAAACACACAACAAAAGAATATGAGGAAAATGATACTTTCTGATGTTTGATAAGGAAATTAGAAATAAGGAAGACAGGGCAATGCTTGCGAGGGATGGTCGGCTAACTTTTGCTGCTGACAGTATAGTAAAATGAAAATATGGAAACATCAGCGTTGCTTTTTATTTTGAAACACAAAACAAAGAGCTTTGAAATACTGTATTATACATTCTGTCTCAGTTGCCATACATTACATCCTATTGTATCGCTCAATAATCGCTTGCGATATACTATGACGCATAAAGTTTTTTTTTTTTTATTGTTATCACCGGACGACTTAATGCAACCTGGGAAGAATGCTTAATGCTGATGGGGGTTAAAGAAAGCTGTATCTAACCCCTGTAGGTGGAAGTGTGCCTCAGGCTGATTACAGCTGGCTGAAGACACCAAGAATTAAAAAAACAGTACCGTATGTCATCTGATTAAAGGTCTTAAAGTAACATAACTATCACAATCCTGAAATTTTATTTACCCAGGAATATCAGACATAATGACACATGGAAAAAGATTGATCAAGCCCAGTCTTGTATCGACATTTGGGTTTCGATAATTGTTGTTATCAGTAAATTGCACTTTGTGAGTGTGTGACGAGCGAACGAGCGTTTGTACATACGCCTATCACCATAATTGCATCTTGGTGTAAACGTTCAACATTTCTAGTCAGGTAGTTGAACAATTACAGAAGAATAATTGAGCTAAAATGTCTCTAAAATCGATTTCATAATGGTGCACGTCAAATGAAGCCCTCGGTACGTTCCCTTGGAAAGCTGCAATTCCAAGGGGTTTCTTTGGTCTCATAAGTAAATATATAGGTAAAAACAAAATTTATTGAATGTATCCACTACCTGCTGAAAGAATATCTTCTCTATCCCACGTAGAAAAGTTACTGGTCTCTGAAAACCATCGCAGTCGGGCCGTGTTGTGTCTGAACGTAAACATCGCTGTGCTCGCTTGCTCGTAATTATTATTATTATTATTATTATTATTATTATTATTATTATTCCTACGAAGCAGGATGGTATTTTCGGCAACGCACCATGTTGCTTTGCACGAAATTCAGTCTGTGTGTGTGTGTGTGTGTGTGTGAATTAACTCTTTCTAGGCTATTTGATGAATATGAATGAAACTTCACAGATGTGTTCGTCTGCTTACTCCGAAGGTCTTTTTATACTGTATATATGATTTTCCAGCCACTTTTTTTTTTTTTTTTTTTTTTTAGGGGGGTCAGCTCCCCTCACCAAATTAAAAATTCTCAGACATAGTGGAAGGAGGGCAGATATGGCTTTGATATCCTAGTTTTTTTATTTTTTTTAATTTATGCAAGGAAGAGGGAACCAAAGGCCAGGAGCCCGTAAGATTGTTCCAAGAAGAGCAAAAACAAGATAACAGAGAGCCAAAAACAAGATCTGCTGCTGTTGTGGAGATACATCGTTTTTCTTTGTAGTGTTCCTCAAGACTTAGTCCTCTTAATGGCTTTGATTTTCTGTAGTGTTCTAAGCTGTGCACTTACAGCCTTGCTCACTTTGCTGAATACTGAATCTATCACATTCCCTCGCTGTTCTTGCAGTGTGCATCACAACAGCCAATGCAACACTTTATCACAAGTTTTGGCTAATGTAAAAGAAACCTTAATTCGTAGTGTCATAAAATCATGGTTCCTCCATCTTTCTACAGGTATAACAAGAAGCGGTGCCAATGCACAGCAAACCCGTCCCCGGCAGTCATTTTAGTGTTGACATATGAACACAATAGGATATCTAGAGATGTCGCACATCAGATTTGGAGAAAATCGGGTGAGAATTGACGATTTTATGCCCATTCGAAATTTTAAGCTCGACCCACCTGACACTGACACTCCTACCGCTGTCTGGGAGGTGACCCCCCTGATGTAATGAGGCATGTTATAGGATGCAGATTTGAAAGATGCACCTTTAAGTTTTGGTTTCATGTCGATGTGAGGAATTTGAAAGGAGTTATGGCGAAAACACGATTTTTACCCTCCCCCCCTTTTTTTTGTTTTACATTTTTTGGTCCTACAGCCTAGTCCTTGGCTCAATTTGGCCCAAAATTTAATCAGGTGATCAGAAGATCATAGCCCATCATCCCTGTAATTTTAGTCAAAATCGCGCCAGTGGTTTTCGCATAAAGTTGTTAAGAGAGAGACAGACAGACAAACAAACAAATAGACAAACCGAGTGAAAACAATACCCGTCCCCGAGCCACCTGGGCGCGGACGGGTAACCATTAACCATCACCACAACTACCACACACCTTTACTCGTACTTTTTACTTCACGTGACTCAGGCTTTTCTTGTTTCTTATATCCTCGGTGTTCTCTTTTCTCGTGATCCATCCTGGAAAGATCACACTGAATCTGTTTCGAAGTCAACTTCTCCAAGGTTGTAAGCGCATTCAGTTGTTGTTTCTGTACAGGGACTTCCTTTGGGAAGAGTAGGCTACATTCCTCGTAAGTAAAGTGGTTAACCACATGGAGATATTCGAAAGAGGGTAGAGTCAAATACTTTATTTTTTTTTCACTCCACTGTGTTTCATCACACAGGACTCTGTAATTCTGAACTTTCTGTCAGCATACATTCAGAGGTGTCTGCCTGTATCTCTCCTTCGATACGGCTCATACCCAGGAATGTTTCTCAGTCCACCTGAATTAACTGGTATTCTTAATCATTCATGTACGGTTCACATAGGAACAGTTCTGGAACAGTCTGCTCTAGTCTGTCTTTCTCCTTCCCTGAGCCTCCATTCGTTCAGACAAAATTGTCGAGGCATCTCTGAATGAAAGTATAACTTTATTTTTTTCACTACTTTTGCAGAGTTTTAGCTTTGGCAAGTTTCTTTTTGGATATTGAAAACTGAATGAAGATAAAGGATCGCAAAGACGCAAAGACACAGAGCAGGAAGACAAGATAATGAACGGTTACGAAAGCAGGAACCAGAATGTGATGCGTAGAGGATGGACGTGCTTGAAAGCAGAGGGCAGGCAGGCGAGCGTGATAGGCAAGACTACACAGGCACGCAGACAGGTAACATCCCGGAGGTGAGGCAGGGGAGAACGTGCTGCCTCACTGGGAACCGGTGTTGAGGCAGGCAGGTAGGGAGAACTTGTCTAGCAAGCTGGGGGAGAGGAGTGCCACCCCATCCCCTCCCCTTCCCTCCCGTCCCATCCCATCCCCTTCCATCCTGTCCCATCCCATCCCATCTCCCCCCACCCTCTCTTCTCCCTTGCCATCCTCCACCCTTCCTCTCCACTTCTCTGCCTTCCTCCACCCTCCCTCTCGTTCCCCTTCCTATCTCATACCCTTTTCCCTGCCATCCCCAAACCTCTATCCTCTCCCATCCCATCATCACCCCCCCTATCCTCCCCATCCCATCCTCCACCTTCCCTGTCCCTCCTCTCCCATCCCCCACCCTCCCTCTCCTCTTGCCTCCCATCCTCCACCCTCTCTACCCTCTCCTCTCCCATCCCATTTTTCACCCTCCCTCCCCTCTCCCCTCCCAATCCCCACCCTCTCTGACCTCTCCTTTCTCATTCCCTCCCCATCGTCTTCTCTCTTCTCCCGTCCCCCCACCCTCTACGTCTTTTTCCCTTCCATCTCCATCCTCTTTCCCCTCCTCACCTCTTCCCTCCCCTATACCTCCAAACTCCCCTCATTCCTCTTCTTGCCCCTTACCCTCCTTTGCCTCTCCTCCTCCCTTCCGTCCCCCATCCTGCGTCCCTCTTATCGTCCAATCTCGCCTCGTCTAGTCTCAATCGCCGTGAACGATGTTACGTATTTAGCATCATATTCTTGCAACCATCACACACCTGCATTCAGATTATGGAGGTTTGGAACTGGAGGGATTAGGTGTAGGTTTCATGGACCCCTTCTCCACAAAAGACCATACCTAAGATGAATAAAATCGTCTGGAGGTAGCAAGAGTGAACTAAAAGAATACGTCAAATGATTCAGGGAGGTAAACACAACCCCACGCTAATCGGACCTATACCCTCCTTGCCCCTTTCAGCAGCCGTGACAAAGCAACAGAAAATGTGGGAAAATCCTGCCCATTCATTCCAATAACTTTTTTTTTTTTTTTTCTATCTTGCTGTCTCCATACAAATTTATTCAACCTTAAGGAGGACTCTTTTTTTTTTTTCTATTACTATAATCATTAGCTCTGATATATCCCTCATTAATCTCTTCATTATTACATTACCAGCACACGAATATAACTCACATGCACTTCACTATTCCGACACTGCAGTAAAGCCGTCCACACCACAACATCCATCTCGCCTCATGCACAACACTGGTACACCACAGACAGTCCTATAGCCTCACAAAAGATCTCTGGGAGCGACCGGTTGAAGTGTCCGGCCTCCTACAATCCATTAGATTCACTTCTAGATGAGCCTGGAGTTACAAACAACAACAATAACAACAAAAACAATAACATCAACAAATACACCAACAGTAACTACAATAACAGTAACAGCAACAACAGCAATAACTACAACAACACTATCAACAAGAGCGACAACAACATTCCCTTTATTCCGGGGCGTCTCCCTTAGGCAGTATAAAATCGTCCCTTTATAACAAGAACGATAGAAACTGATAGAAAAAGTCGGCGTCCTTGGAGTGAAAGAGTTAAGGTTTTGCTAGGCAGTACCTCATGACTCTGGCTTGACACAGGGATATGATGCGCAGACTGAGAACTGGAGGCAAACTGTACACCAAAATCCTGCTTGAATAATATTAGTCAAAGTACAGCATTCCTTTCTTTTAATCCTCTCCTCTCTTCTTTTCCTCGCCTACCCTCTCCTCTCCTTTCCTCCCTTTCTCCACTCTTCTCGTCTCTGCTTTTCTCTTCTCTTTTCCTCGCGTCTCTTCTCGTCTGCCTAATTTCCCTGTCTCCTCTCCTCACTACTCTTCTCTTGGTCTTATACCTGTCTTTTCCTCTATTTCCCTTATCTTCTCTGCTCCTCACATCATCTTTCTTCCTCGTCTCCTTTCCCCTCCTCTTCCCTCATCTCTCCCCTTCCTCCTCCTCCCTTCCCCTTCTCTCTCCACCCCTTTCCTCTCCATCTTTCCCTTCCCCTTCCCTCCCCTCCCCTCTCCATCTTTCCCCTCCCCTCCCCTCTCCTCTCCCCTCCCCTCCCCTCCCCTCTTATCTCTCGGAGGTCAGAAGGTATGTGGAGGCCCAACCTTAAAGCTACTTGGTTTAAATGAGAGAGAGAGAGAGAGAGAGAGAGACAGAGAGAGAGAGCACTTCGTTTGTACTCCTCTCAGTTAAGCATTATTCCTCTTTTGTGTGTGTGTGTGTGTGTGTGTGTGTGTGTTTTGCGTTCTGTTGTCACTAGTATTGGTTGATTTTTCTTTTGTCTCTGCTTCCCCCCCCCTCTGTCTGTCTGTCTGTCTGTCTCTCTCTCTCTCTCTCTCTCCCCTGGTAGTTGCGTTTCTCTTCATGCCTCACATTTTCCCTGTTACTGCTCTTTTGTGGATCCTACCCATTCCTGATGATGATGATGATGATGATGGCGTTGATTTTTTCTTCTTAGTATACAGTATAACGCAAGCAGTGGAATATCAGATGGAATTTATTTTAGTATTAGGTAGAAAGCGTGTTGAATTTATGTTTGAACTTCTTATTGCTTTCCTTTCCTTTACAGGTAGCTTTACATTGAGTGAGAAACCAAATGGTTTCCTGTAAGCCAAGAAGTTATTTACAAGGCTGGGTGGTAACCATATAACCAAACCATACGTGCTTCCTACGTGTCAACAAGTGGGTTGGTGGGGGGTTAGTGCCCCTCCCCGTAACACATATAACTCAAAGTCAAATGGCCACCCCTTACGGGATTATGGCGTCTGGCAATAGATCAATAGATAGATAGATAGAAAACTTACACTTTTCGTGTGACACTAAAGGGTTCATATCCAAGATGTGTGCTCGAGTTTACAGCTAATATATCATACACGGGAGACTGGACTTAAAGCATGGTACTTGGGCCCCTATGGTGGTGATGGGGCAACTCAGGGGTGGCATTCTTCAACATATATTTACACTTTTTCGTCTTAACTTAGATTTTATTTTGTAAGAGGAACAAGAGGCATATGAAGGCTGCACTACCATTTCTTTGCCTTTCCCAGGATTACATATTACAGTTACAACAGAGAGTTGGTCATAACTGGATTGGATGATTGAGGGTTGGATGGTTATACGAAATGGGTTTAGAATTAACTAGCAGTGGTACCCGGTGTTGCCCTGGCCAAAAAGGCGAACGCTCTAATCCTATTTGTTCTAGTTCAATCTTTCTTTCTACTCCAGAAAGATCATGTACCTCTTATGGTTTTGATGACGGATTATGATAGGTCCAGGAACGTTCCATTTCAGCTTTCGCAGGCTAACACACAGTATTTGTGAGCACTTGTTTACTGTTACCGGTGACCTCAAATGACCTCGCAGGTCAACCTAACATAGCCTTTGTCCGAACTGGAGGTTATGTGAGTCTCCATGCCAAAAACTAGGCTGCAGTGGTACCCGGCGTTGCCCGGGCCAAAAAGGCGAACACTCTACCGGTGACCTCAAATGACTCAGATTTGAATTTTGACTCCCTTAGACCATCCTTGGGTCACCCTGACTCAGAATATATATATGGGTCTGGGGCGTAACTGAAGGACAAACAAACAACGCTGCTAAGGGAATGCTTTGAAAGTTGTTTGACAAGTGTGCATGAAATTTAAATGTCTTATTCTTTTTATTTTCTTGTTTGGAATTAATGAATACTGGTAAAAATAATAATAATGTGGGGAATATGTGTAGATTTTATGAATGAACGTTTAATAATAGTTATAGATATATACTTAGAATTTAATGATCAGTATCTTAAGTGTTAGGCAGGTTTTGAATTTATGAACAGAAGAATTGACAGTATGAGAAGCGCGTTTAGAATTTAAGACTAAACGTTTTAATATTACAGTAGGGAGAGTATCGTATGGTGTTTATGAATGACAGTGTTGTGTTGAGAGTATGACATCTGTAAATGAAAATGATTTGGAATGTGTGTGTGTGTGTGTGTGTGTGTGTGTGTGTGTGTGTGTGTGTGTGTGTGTGTGTGTGTGTGTGTGTGTGTTTGGTATTTATGTTGGGACAAGGTTTAATATTTGTTTTATTGTAACTCCCCTACCATGTAATTTTCCTAATCTAAATAAAGTCGTTTGGCAGCAGAACGAATAAAGCATAAAAGACTGTGTCAAACTTAAACACACATAATGAAATTGTGTTAAATGTCAAAATACAGGAGGTTGGGCCAGACTCCTGCTTTCCAGTCTTGTAAACAACTGTCGTGCTGAGGGATATAAGTTCTTCAGTATGATGACGCCTACTGTATTTATTTTTTGTTAATGTCTAGCAATATACGCTGAAAATGAGAGTAGACTTTATTCCTGTTCCTTTACTGCCAACGACATCCCTTTGCTGAATAAAATGGACTGGCGGTTGTTGATAAAGCATTGAATACGATATGGATATTTATAATCCCTTCATGAGGTTTTTGTAATAGGAAACAGAATCGATTGTTGTTTGTAGCAGATATAGAATGATAAGGATATTGTTTTGATTAAATGCTTAATTCTTATATACCCAGGTGTTATGCGCTCTCTTGGTATGAGTTCCAGAGGCCAAGGTTCGTACTCATGAAAGATCTTAAACAGTTCTTCAAGTAAAATAGTTTTCATGGCACTTGAAATAAAATTAACTTGAATCTTTTCGTTGCCTTGTATTTTTCACGTTATTAATTATTGGATTGTGGTTGTGGAGTTTTTGGTAGCTGTAGATGAAGCAAGTATAAACAAACAAGCTGTAGAATAAGCAAGTATAAACAATCAATCTTTTACACAAACGAAACCTAAGTAACGATATAAATTCAGCCCCTGTGGTTTCCCTGCAGACCAACATACAGAGCCTCCCCTGCCTCACCCATGCCACCACTTGAGTACTGTTTCCTTGCTGCAGTTCTTGGGAGAGGGGAATATCATGCTGTTTTGGTGTAGGCCTACTGGCGAGAGTGAAGATGTTTTTAAGGCACGTCGGTGGGGTGTGTAAGAGGTCTGAATCTAATTACAACACAGATTAACTCTTTCAATACGACATGTTTTTCTCTTTTAGCCACATTACTACCAGACGATATGATCCACCCTAGAAAGGAGTTCTGGTACTGAAATTAATAAAGGCTATACTTTTTCAGTTAGAAACATCTCCTTTCAACGAGATAATTGAATAGACGTTTTAAGAATAAAATAAATGTCTTTGACGAAAACTGTTAAATTCCTGTATCACTTCCCATAATATAATGGCATCGAATTTTCGATGTAAGGACTACCTACTGAGTAACGGAATCACTGCCGCGCCTGACCTTCATTAGGTTAACTTAGGATGGCTTTGGTTATGCTAGGTTAGGTAAGGTTAGGATGAACAACAAGAATCCTTTTATTTTTGTGTTTTTGTTTCCGAGAGACCCATCGGATAATTCAATACGATTACGTCTTTTTAACGTTTCCTCTTGCAATCTTCAGACGAGTTTTATTGCCAGACGAGAGTCTTTTCCAGTTGGACGGTAAGATATAGCCTGTATTAACCCCTTCAACATTAGAGGCCCTTCCCAATGAGTAAATGAATAAAATGAAAGATACGTCAGCGTCGTGAAGGGACCATTGAGTATCAGGTACCGTGTCATTAATTAAGCAGTTTTCCTTTATTATTCCAGTACGACTTATTTTCATTTGTTCTTGCTGCCACTAAATGATTAAATACAAAGACCTCTGGAACTGGTGGCCGTGAATATGTAATACTCTTGCCACGGTGTAATACTTCTCGTCCATTTAAGGGAGGCCGTCAGTCGGAATTAACTTCTTCCATATGGTGACGTCTGTGTTCCTTTGTTAATATCAGACTTTTCACCCAGGTTGGATGAGTGTCGTAGTTGTGGAGGCATTAATGAAACTTTATGTAAGCCCTTTAGTGAAAAAAATATATATGCTAAATAAAATCGTCTGAGGGTTGGATATAATAAGAATAAATCGTCGGGCTGTGAACAAGCCTCCTAAGCCAACGAGATTATTGTTGAGGTAGCGTGTGATTCCCCGGTATGTTGTGGCAGGTAAGAGTGGAATGTTGTTATATTATGCAAATTAGCTTCACAGGTGCGGCGGGGGGAGGGGAGAGGGGGAGCCTAGCCTGTCGGGGCGGTTCCAGCAAGCCTATGAGATGTGATTATGGGGTATGTTTTTGTGGAAGTGGCAGGAGCCAGAACAGTTTATTTGTACCAGTTTTCTTATATGCCATTTATGTGTTCGCCATATCACCACAGTCTGGGTAAATGTGTACAGGATAATATTAAACCATTTATTTAGAGGACGTCATTATTTACACTATTCTACCTGCTACATGACGACTTTATTTATCTTGCAGAGCGCCCTGCAAGAGAACCGTTTAATGAAGTATACAGCTAACCCTCAGGTCAAAAAGTCTCGTATAAGCAGAATAAGGTCGTTCATAAATAACAAGCATAAAATGGAAAGAAGACGTCATTTGAGTGAAGTGGTCAAATCCTGTTATTCGAGAAAATTAATGGTCATTCTGACTCACTCGGCAAAGGCAATTCTTGTGGTGGTGGTGAAGAGGTTAATGTGTGGCGAGATCATAAGAGGCCAGCTGTGGAGCATTTTGTTTACACTGACTTTATTGCATCTGTTGACATCTCTATCTATCTATCTATCTATTGCCAGACGCCTCAATCCCGTTTGGGGTGGCCACAAACAAATCGCCTCCAAGTCGCCCTGTCCCCCGCCATTTCACTGCCCTGCTCCCAACTCACACCCCCCTCTCTCATATACCTCTCCACCCCATCCCTCCATCTCATCCTCGGCCTCCCCCTCCCTCTTCCCCCCTCCACCTCACTTACATACACTCTCTTCGTCAGTCTTTCACCCTCCATCCTCTCCACATGGCCAAACCACCTCAGTGTGTTCCTCATAACGCTTCCTATCACATCCACATCCACACCACAACGCTCCTTTATATCCTCATTCGTCAGCCTGTCTCTCCACGTGACTCCACAGGCTCCTCTTAAATAACTCATTTCCACTGCTCTCACTCTTGACTTGTGTCCTTCCAACAATGTCCAAGCTTCACTTCCGTACGTTAGAGTTGGTATCACAATACTGTCATGTAGTAACTTTTTCACTTCCATGCTCACTTCCCTGTTTCTTATCACTGCTTTCAAAGAACCAGCAACCTTTCTTCCCTGCTGTACCCTTTCAAGCACTTCACCCTCCAAACCTCCATCCTTACTCATCACACTACCCAAATACTTAAACGTACTCACATTTTCCAATTCCTCACCATCCAACCTCGCTGTACATTCACTAACTTCACCTCTCTCAAAGACCATCACTTTACTCTTCCCTACATTCACCTTTAGGTTCCGTTTCTTACACACTCTCTCAAACTCATCCACCAAGCCTTGCAGCTCCCCTTCGTCTTCACTCAACAACACAGTATCATCTGCAAACAACAGTACAGGGAGTTTCCAAACACTATCCTCTCTCACCAGGGCCACTCCAACATCCACTACCCTACCTTGTACCTCTTTTATTACCCCATCCATGTACAGATTGAACAACCATGGAGACATGACACATCCCTGTTTCAAACCAACTTTCAAAGAGAAAAATTCACTTAGTTCACCATCCACACGCACTGCAGCCTTCGCACCATCGTACATACTCTTCACAGCATTCAACAACTTCCCATCTACTCCATATATTCTTAACACTTTCCACAATCCTTGTCTATCCACCCTGTCATATGCTTTCTCCAAATCCATGAAAGCCGCATACAACTTCTTTCCCTTCTCTAGAAACTTTTCCACTAAAGATCTAAGAATGAATATCTGATCTACACAACCTCTTCCCTTCCTAAAGCCTCCCTGTTCTTCTCCAACTAATTTCTCTGTTCTTTCTCTAACTTTGTCTGTAAGTATCCTACCATACACCGTTCCTATTATACTAAGAAGACAAATGCCCCTATGATTACCACACACTTCTTTTTCCCCTTTTCCTTTGTACAAGGGAATAATTATACCTGACTTCCAATCCTCCGGAACTCTACCTTCCTCCCAGGCCAATCTGCAAATCTTCCACATCCATTCTACTACTATCTCTCCCCCATGCTTCAGCATTTCACCACACACTCCATCAATTCCTGGGGCTTTCCCCGATTTAACTTTCTTCATTGCTTCCACAACTTCTATCCTACTGATTTCTTCCTGTCTTCTCACCTCCTTCCTTCTCCCAGCCATTCCCCAGCCACTTATACTCGCATTACTTCCATCCTCTGCGTTCAACAATTCCTTAAAGTGTTCTCCCTTCTCCACTAGTAATCTACCATTTTTATCTTTCACTCCCCTGCTAACTTCACTTCCACCCTGTCTTACTCTTTTCACTTCTCTCCAGAACATTTTCTTACAGTCCCTCCACTTTACACTCAAATTCCTTCCAAATTCGTCATCCACTCTCTTCTTACTCTCTCTTACTAATCTTTTCACCTCTCTCTTTCTTTCCACATATAACTCTCTCTTCCGCCTCTCAACTTCTTCCACGCCCCTATTTCTCATCCATTCATTGTATGCTTTCTTCTTTTGTGCCACAGCCTGTTTCACCTCTTCAGTCCACCACGCTGTTCCTTGCACCCCCCTCCGTCTTCTCTTCCTTCCACACACCACATCACATGCTGCACACATTTCTTCTGTAAATATCTTACACACACCTTCCACGTCTCCCATCTGCTCCAATTCATATTTGCCCAATCGTTCCTCCACTTCTCTCTTATACTCTGCCTTTTTCTCATCCTCTTGTAACCTTTCCACTCTCCTTGCAACTACTCCTTCCTCTCGTCTTTCCCTTCTTCTGTTCCTCCATCTTACTTGCATCCTAATTCTGGCCACCACCAATTAGTGGTCAGAAAGTCCACTCCACCAACCTCTATACACTCTTGCATCCTTTACACATCTTCGCATCCTTTCATCCACACACACATAATCAATCATTGCCTTCCTTTCATTCAGTTCAAAACCCACCCTTCTCATCACTCGCCATGTATACCTGTGGATCATTTTATGCCTGAAGAGGGTATTGGCTATCACCAACCCCCTCCCAGCACAAATGTCCACTAACGCACTCCCATTCTCATCTATCTCAGCAGGCACACCCCACTCACCAACTATTCCATCCACCTTCACATTACCAACTTTATCATTCATATCACCAATCAAAAACACTCTCTCATTCCTTCCAAACTTTTCCATGCACACTTCCACATTTGTCCAGAACTCTTCTCTCACTCTTCTAGCACGATCTTGCGTTGGCGCATACACACACACAATCGCCCACATTTGTATTCCAACTTTCAACTTTACCCATACAATCCTTGACCCAACTGATCCATACTGTCTTATGCTCTTCTTCCATCTTTTACTCACAACTATACATAGTCCTTCCTTTGCCCTCTCATTCTCACCTACTCCTGCACATATACCCCATCCATACTCCCATTCTCTCACACTTTCTCCTCTCCATTTTGTTTCAGTTATTCCACATACATCCACTTTCGCACCCTCAAGCACCTGGACAATCTCTCTCTCTTTCACCTCATCATTGGCTCCTCTTACATTCCATGTACTCATTACCAAGTCCTTTGTCCGGTCCTGGGTCGTCATCGTTTGGTCAGTCCTTGTCCGAGGCTTCTTGTTTGTTTTTTTAGTTAGTTGTTTTCCGGGGAGGGGCACTAACCTTCCGCCAACCCTTTTAGTCGCCTTTTACGACAAGCAGGGATACTGGGGGAGTATTCTTGAAAACCCCCCTACCCCCAGGGGTTGACATCACATATTTAAATATTCTTGCCATCCCCACATAATTTTTCTTCAGCTCATAACAGACTTTCCATGCTGAACAAATGCATCCATTAACCCCTTCAATACTAGGTGCTGCCCTATCTGAAAATTAATACAGCGAAAGTAGGAAGATTAGGAATATAATGTCGTCGGGCTGAATTATTCAATTCACTGTCTGATTGAGTTCTTCAAGATCTTGTGTTTTCCAGTAGTTTGTAATCAGGACAAGAAGCTGCCTAGGCATATATTCCACCAAATTTGGACGTAAGTTGTTCATTAACTTCAGGGAATTGGTAAAGACTTTGTTTATCAGTCCAGTGAAGCACGATGGCATTATTTTTGGCAACTCGCCCTATACCGTTGAGAGAGAATCAGCCTGTGTGTGTGTGTGTGTGTGCCTTAACTTCTCGTAGGCTGTTTGATGGATTTCAATGAAACTTCCCAGGGGAGTTCGTTTGGTTACGCCGAAGGCCTTCCACTATTGACAAGTTTCCAGCCTGTTAAGGGGTCAGCTTCCCTCAACAAATTCTTAAAATCTCAGAAACAGTGAAAGGAGGGCAGATATGGCTTTGATATCTTAGTACCTTTTGTAGAATGGACCCCCATCCACTAACTGGTACTACTACTACTACTACTATTACTACTACTACTACCACCACCAGCACCACCACCACGACCGCCGCCGCTATTTTGTAATTCTTTCAAATCGGCATGTGTATCGCAGGATTGGGTATTCAGTTTCCATGTTTTCTCTGAATGCATAGGAGGAAGCTGCACATCTATATTGTCAGATTGACCGCTTCACTACGAGCGGTTTCTGCTAAGCTGTATACGATCGCCTGACAGTAGTAGGGATAAAAGAAGACATTTGATTGTACTGGGGTTGGTGGCGATTGTCTGTAACCTGTTCATTACAAGAAGCTTTTGCGCGGGAGTTTCCTGAGCCCACACGAATACTGTCTGTGATCTTTGTGCCAAAACAGTATTACCATGCACGGGTTGACCTGTAGGCTTTTCTTTTTCTTTTAGCTGAGTAAAGTCTCCTGGCAGTACAAAGAATAGACTCTATATAACGTCGTATTACTGAAGGGGTGATTGGAAATTGCTGCACTTTAGAAGGCGGCTGATAATCATGGCAGGAATGGTGATAATACACTTCTTACAATATTTAGTCACATTTCATGATAGTCAGCATTTGTTTGTGTCACTGTCGGTTTTATATAACTACTTAGAATTTATTATGATCCCCTGCTACAAGGAAACTCTGTCAAAGAATATGCTGACGGGGAAAATAACTAAACTCGGCATTGTATTTAGTTTGGAATGTTGTCCAGTTTAGTCATATATAGATTAAATAGGCTTTCAGTAGATACATACGCAGATATATAGAAAAACAGGTGGATAGATATGTATAGAGAGGAGAAAGAATGAGAAGAGATAGTGAATGAAAGTCGAGAGATGAATCGTAGGCGTGATAGCATTGAAGAGAAAGAGGGGGTGGGGTGGGGATACAAGGGAGGAAGAGAAGAAAGACAGGGAGAAAGCGAGGAAAGGAGGACGAATTAAGAAATAGGAGAGAGGAGGAGAAAAAGAAGAAGGGACCAGAGATGATGATGTTGTAAGAGACTGAAAAAATAACATTGAAATTATTTGTGAATGGAAACACGTCTATCCAGTTGCACCCAGAATAACAAGGAAATACCAGCAGAGAGAGAGAGAGAGAAAGAGAGAGAGAGAGAGAGAGAGAGAGAGAGAGAGAGAGAGAGAGAGAGAGAGAGAGAGAGAGAGAGAGAGAGAGAGAGAGATGAATAGGAGGCGAGATAACTGAAATAGGAGGGCGAAACGAATAGGTGTTGTGTTATCGAGTCACATTCCATATTTACAAACTGTGCCAAGCTTAAGATGAGCATGTTTGTACCACCGACTGCACTCACACGCCTGCCTCATACCTCACAGCCGTACTAGGGTGAATTGTAATGAATAAAAAGCAAAAAAGAAGAGCACTCACTGTAAACCCCCGTCAAGGCTGCACCATGACACCTTCTACCCTTCATCTTTGCCGTTTTTCATCCAGACATTAATCACAGTGACGGTGCTAAGGAGGGGTTTGGAAGGGTGCTTAATTCCCCTAAAGTTCTCTCAGGTTCCCTTAACCTCCCACTAATTTTGAAGCAAATTATTGTTCCTTTCGGCTCTCTGGTCACCTTAGACCCCCTTGGCCCAAGGAAGTTCCCCTCATGGCTCTTCAACCCCATCCCCAGTCACCCGAAAAAAAAAAAAAAAAAAATCCTGGAGCCGCCACTTCTCGGCTGGAGATCCTCAGTCATTATTCCAAATTTGGCTCAGTTTCGTCCAACATTTTTTTCCATAATGTTAACAAGCAGCCATACAAATTGACAGAATACTCGTAGCCAAACAGTTTAGGCAATATTACAACCTCCTTGGCGACGGTGACAAAACAGTTTCCGCTACTAGTAAACAGCTATGGTGACTTGTTTATAATGCAGTTAGGCTCCTTGGTACACAGGGAGTTGATACAGAGGGAGCCCGTCGAGCACCGAACACGATACATACATCAGCCCAGGAGCGTGGGAGCTGACTGGGCCAACCTCGTTACTGGCGAATTCTCCTCAAGGGGACGGAAATGTGGTGGCTGGCTCCTGTTTCCACCCTTCATTAACGTACAGGAGCAAGGTGAGGGAAGGGGTGCTAAGGCTAGGCCAGGCGAGGGTTAGTTTATTACCGTCGCCGAAAGCATATCTGTTTTGGTGGAGTCCTTGTCTGTATAGCAGCGTATCTTTGTATTTGTATATGTATGTGTTAACAGAATAGCTCATGACTACCGATCCAGTACTGATCAAAGTTGGTACATCCTTTTTTTTTTTTTGGTGTGTATTTGTGTGCGTGAAAAGAGGTGACGCGATGTTGGCGCAGATCGATCACAGGTCAAAGTTACCGGTGAAGGTCAAATATCGGTAGCGACGTGGCTGTGTTTTCGAGAACTTTTCATGTGGTTGTTGGTCTGATTTGCTTATGATAAGTGATATTAAAGTCAGTTAGGATTAGTTTGGACAGGTTAGGGTAACTGGTTTGTTTGCTTTAGGTTTAAATAAGTAGTTTGGTTTGGTTAGGGTAGGGTAGTTTAATGTAGGGTAGATTAGATTGAGTTTGGCTTGGCTTGGCTACCTAACGATGGATTAAATGAGATATGGTTTCCGGTGGTTTGGTTAGGCAGTTTAGATTCTGTTAAGTGATGTTAGATTTGGCTTGGTTTCGTTTGGTTTTGTTAGGGTAGTTTAGATTTTGTTAGAATAGGGTAGAATGGATTTAATTTGGTTTCACTAGTTCGATTTGGTTAGTTTAGCTGTATCGTTGTGTTTACTTTAGGTCAGGCGTGATTAGATATGAATTCTTTTGGTTAGCATATTGCAGTTTAGATTCGATTAAAAAAAAAAATAATAGAACATAGGAAAGAAAAACAAACGAATAAAAAAAAATCCATACGCCAGACGACTGGTGTTCTCCATTCATAAAATATGACAGTTGGACTTGAACAGTTGTAGGTTGAAGTTTAGGTGGAAATAACTCTGGAGAAGCGAATTCCAAAGAGATGCAGTTCGAAGAATAAAAGATTTCTGATGATGTTTGATTATGTTTGGTTTCGTTTGTTTATGGTCGGGTAGTTTAGCTTCGGTTACGTTTGGGCAGATTACATTTGGTTTGGTTACATTAAGTTTGGTTAGCTTAGATTTGGTTGTCTTTGGCTAGGATAGTTGCAATATAGGTTAGGTGAGGCTTAGTTAGGTGGAGTGAGGTAGGTTTAGATTAAATTTGGTTTGATTTGGTTATGTTAGGGTCAGTAAGATTAGATTTGTTTGGGTTAGGTTAGTGTATTTTAGGTTAGTCTGCAGTAGATTTGGTTATATTCAATGTAGTTAGTTTGGTTAGGATAGTTTAAATATGTTTAGCTTAGATTAGTTTTAATTTGGTTTGTTTTGCTTCGGGTAGGATGAGGTTGATTAGGGAGGGGTCGGGTAGACTACAGTAGGTCGGGTTAGGTTCAGTTTGGGGTACTATAGGCTAGGTTAGTGTACGGCAGGGTAGGGTAGGATAGCGAAGGGTTAGGTGGTACTGAGTAGGGTAGGATAGGGTTGGGTAGGATTGAGTAGGGTAGGATGGGGTAGGGTAAGGTAGGATAGGGAGCATAGGTCAAATTCAGTAGGATTCTGTTGTTCAGGTTTAAGTTAAAGCATTTGACTGCTACTTATACAGGATTACTGAAAGGCAGAGTGAGGGTTGAGTTAAGAGCCGTTTGAAGGCCACACTATGAGCTGTTTAGTCCTTCACTCGACGACGTATTTTTTTTTTTTTTTTTTAACCTCCAGACAGTATTTTTTTTTTGGTTTACTTTTTTCTAGACTTTAGTGTTATAAGGTGTTCAACGTCTTCTGTCATCTCATCGTTACTAGGGGTGTTTCATATTTTAGTTAAAATTCTGAAGAGCTTTTTAAAAATAAGTAGTTTATACGTTATCAGATGGAGAAGATTAAGGTCCAAACTGAAGGTGACTTGAGGACCAGGGTGAGGGTTGCCTGATGGTCTGGCTTCTGGCAACCCTTTCACTACAAGAAGTGTTCATTCAGCTGGGTATAATCGTGTGTCGGCAGCAGTAACTGAATGTGTAAGAGAAACTGCACAGAGGTGGGTAATAGACACTGACTCTGATTCATTCACTAGGACTGGTTTCTGAAGCTGTGTAATAATATCTTGGGGTTGCTCTATTGTAGTGGAGGTTAAATAACTGCTGCAGTGACGTGGACAGGCGCGTAGGTTCAATTCACGAGCTGGGATTTGGATGCTGCTCTCTCTCTCTCACGTCCATAACTTCTGCATTACTATTGATTTTTTTTTTATTTTTTTTTTTTGTTGCTACAGCCAACGCTTGTATTTAGTTTGTCAGAGATGTCTGGTAGTGATGGGATTAGAAACAAGCTCCTTTATATCCATCACTTCAAAAAGTCTGGCCTTAGCTGTATAAATATAAGTGTCTGTTAGTAACGAAAGCTATGGTAGGCGTCATTGTGTTGAAGAGGTTACTCGTTTTCCGTTCAGTCCTCAGTGACTTTTGGCGATATTCTTAACCCTTCCAGTACAATGACGTCCTTATCATTTACATTTGCTGTCATCATACCATTATACTCGTATAGCTTTGAAGAAATCCTCGAAATGAACGGGATAGACACAGCCATCTGTACGATATGATGACTTCCCCTCCCCCCCTCCCAATTCTCACTGACTCCTCATAGTTTTGTTGAATTCAGGGGATCCAATGATCAGTTACAGAGTTGTTTTGCTGTTGCTGTCCAACCCCGGCCTGTATAACCAGACAGACCCGTCGACCGCGATAGCAACCGCCTCTGTGGAGTTGTCCCACAGGATCCCTACGCTGTTGGAGGGCTGGGTGCAAGAGAAAAGTACGAAATCATGAACATTACTAAAAGTTTGGCGTGTGGAGTGGGCCATATATCCAGTCGATACTGTGGGCTACATCCCACCGGTATACATCTTCCACACTGTGTTCTATATTTCATTTAGTCGCTCTGGCAACATTAATTTCTGGGTAGACAACCATCCATCGATGATACGTCAATAAATACATAAATATTGTCGACCGCGGACATGTGGTACACCAGAATAATTGTCAATACAACAGTCGACATGACCGATTTCTTACATTATCTAATCAGCAACAAATTTGTCAGGTGGTCAGCTCAGGTCTTCTCAGGTGCAGGCTTCACATCCAGTACAAGCCAGTCGGGTCAGTTCCAGTCCATTCAGGTCGCCAGAACCTTTTTTATCCAGTCAGAACCGCTCCTTTAGTTACATTTTATTTGTGTTAATTCAGGCCGCATCAGGGTACTTCAGAAATATAGTAACATAACAAAACACCACCTGACATAAGTATATGGGCCTTTACTGAGTGACTTTCTGCATAGCAATATACTTAAACAATGGGCATATACTCGTATATTTATGTAATGCAGCAACTCAGCGACTGATTTCATGAACATCTTCCTTTCTAGGTAAGCGGGTGCAGTGGAACATGAGAGACGCGGAAATGGTGAGAGTAATTTGAATTCCATATCAAACAGGACAGCTCCGGTTATGGCAGTTCAGTTCCATTCAGACCACTGTACATTCATTCAGTCCTTCACATCCATTCAGCTTCAGGGTGTTTAGAAAGTACAGTGACGCTAAAATTTAATAACTTCTTCCCATTCCTCCCATACAATGTATGCGCTGTTTTATATTGGAATCTGGTCAGACATTCTTGAGATAACGCTACCGTACATTTTTTCCCCAGACCCATACACAATGCACGTGCCAATTCTGATCCAGATCGAATTTTGTGAGATAACACCACACGCTGACCCTTGACTTTGATCCATGACTTTTAAACTCCGACTGTTATGCACCAAAATCGAATAATCTTTTTCCAGACCCACATACTGTACTGTGTATGTACTATTTTCTAGAAAACGAAGACCAGTCTTTGATGTGATAGTTTGTTAACATAGATAAATACATACACAGTATACATTCATTCACCCTTCCGTCAGTCAGTCCTCCATCCATACATACATACATGTGCAGATAAATATATAAATACCAGTTCGATCACAACAGTTACGTCCTCAGCTTCGCTAATAACGTCCATGCAGGACACTATAGTTCTTTTTCAAAATTGACACACGTCTCACCAGATCAGTTTAGGCCTGCTCAGGCTACACGTGTCCGATTAGGTTAGTCTCATTCCTGCGTCTGTATTCACATCCATTCAGGTGCAGTTACGTTAATTCAGATACATTCAGTGTACACTTTTAGTCAGATAATTTCCAACTCATTCATATCAGTCAATTTAAAGCACTTCATGTCCTGCCAACACATTCGCATCAGTACATTTCAGTCAGGTATCTTCTGGTGCCTTCATATCATCTCGGCCACTTCAGGTCCATCCAGTTTACGTTGGTTAAAGCAGGCAAAAGTGGGGCAGCTCAGGTCCGTTGAGTCATTAAAGATTCATCCATGACCAATAAGGCCAGCAGAGGTCCATTCAGGTAACATCTGGTGTAGTTGGAACTCTTCACATCCATTCATAGTCAGTAACGTGCCGTTAAGTCAGTGTACATTCATTCAGTCCGCTAAAGGCTCATTCAGAACCATTCACATCAGCATAGATCCATGGCAGGACATTCAGGTCATTCCAACAATGTTCCGATCAGCGCCCAGTAATTTAGGACCATTTCTATTAATTCAGGTGTAATCTCGCCACGTACAGGACAAAGTCATGGCTAATGAGGAATCAGATCAGCTCGGGTGACAGCAATTTATTTTATTTTATTATTTTTTTTGGGGGGGGGGGAGGGGGGAGGGCAGGTTAGGTCGCCATCTCTGTCAATACACTTCAAATCCTTTCACATTGTTTCGTGTTATTTGAGGGCGTCCATCAAATGTAACTGATTCTCCTTAAATCCATTAAACTTTGCATATATAATCAACCATTTACGGGCAGTGATTTCCAATTTATATATTTCAGATGCTTCTTTCGATGAGGAAGGATAGAAAACGGTGGAACGGGTGGAAATAGCAGGAATGATGTTGACTGGAAGGGCATAACGAAGGAGTATACCCTGTTAAGCAAGATGTAGGTTGGCTGATAAGGATTAAATCAAGGCAGGTGAGGGAGTATGGTGATGCAGTTGAGGGACTGTGGTGAGGCAGGTGAGGGAATGTGATGTGGCAGATGAGGGAATGAAGTGAGGCAGGTGAGGGAGTGTGATGAGCAGGTGAGGGAATGAAGTGAGGTGAGGCAGGTGAGAAAGTATGGGGAGGTAGGAGAGGGGATGAGGTGGGGCAGATGAGGGGGTGAGATGGGGCAGGCGAGGGGGAAAGATGAGGCAGATGAGGGGGTGAGATGCGGCAGGTGAGAGCGTGTGGTGAGGCAGGTGAGGGAGTGTGGTGAGGCAGGTGAGGGCGTGAGGTGAGGCAGGTGAGGGCGTGTGGAGAGGCAGGTGAGAGAGTGTGGTGAGGCAGATGAGGGGGTGAGGTGAGGCAAGTGAGGGCGTGTGGTGAGGCAGGTGACAGAGTGTGGTGAGGCAGGTAAGAGTGAGATGCCTCAGTAGTGGAATGTGGCTGTTAAGCTATTAATGGCGTGTTAGCGTAGGCCTTATGTGTTGTAGAGGCTAACACACACACACACACACACACACACACACACACACACACACACACACACACACACACACACACACACACACACACACACACACACACACAAGTACTATCCAGGGAATACTCTCCTACCCTTTCAACTCAGGGACTGGGGACACTGCAGCGTGTTCGTGGGTTTAGGAGGCTCCCTAGCACTTCATTCTCTTATATCTCATGAGTACGGACCAAAAACAGGAGAATGGAAGAAAGGAAGGTAAGTGAACTCTTGTGACTCTCTCAAGTAACACTCTCCTTTTTACTTTAAGGGGAAAAAAAAAATCGCTAATGAGCATCAACATCACTCTAGCAGGAGAAACTGTTTTGAGATTACCCAGTGAGATGGCCATACCTCCAATCACTTACCCTTGTTAGGAGAGGGACCCAAGGGTAGACTTCCATATTTCAGAATATCAGGGATTGGAAAGCGGCCTATGTTTTTGTTATGAAAACCCCTCCAGCCGTCTCTCGGGCATCCGAACCTGCGCCTACCTGTAACCTGACTGTTAACCTGACTGGCGCCTCAGACTACTAGACCACCAGCCATCTGTGAACCCATCCAGCCCAGGCAAAGCTTTTATATTTCATTCTAGCCCGTGTCACATGATTTTATTCAATTTAGGTGAGATATCTCCAGGCTGTAAGTATAAAAGACACTGTTGTTAAAAATAATTTCACTGAATATAAAAACATGTAAATTACAGTGTGAGGAAGGGCAGGGGAGGGGAAGTCCGCATGTGTATTAGCATTCAGACCACGGCACCACCACCACACAGCACAAAGGAAGGCGGGGTGGGAGGAGGCTTAGGGCCAAGCAACGGGCACGTGTTAAATAAGCAAGTAGGAGAGTTCTGGTGACGAGAATATCGATAAGTTTAATGACCGACCCTTTCACTTGCCTCTGTGATAATAGTTCTCTTCTGTGATTTCATTCACCGACTCTATTTATTAGTGGGAAATAGGAATATGATGATGATAATGATCGTAAACGTAAAAACTCGTACCATATGGCAGGGAGGAGCATCAGCTAGTAATGTCTTTGGTGGTAACTGAGGACACACTATAGCTACATGTTCTGGTCTCCTCGAGTAGCGTCTTTACACTGCTTCCTAATCCTTTCACCCCAATTACATACTTTTGTTTTAGGTTGCTCCTTTTGACAATTATATTCAAAGTAGGAAATCTGTGGAGAATGTGAGTGCATTCAAGTACTTGGGTAGTGTGATGAGTAAGGATGGAACTTTGGGGGATAAAGTGCGTGAAAGGGTACAACAGGGAAGGAAGGTTGTTGGTTCACTGAAAGCAGTGATGAGCAATAGGGAGGTGAGTATGGAAGTTAAGAAGTCACTGCATGATAGTATTGTGATCCCTAACCTGACGTATGGAAGCGAGGCATGGACCTTGCAAGAGGGGAACAAGTCAAGAGTGAGAGCAGTGGAAATGAGTTACTTGAGAGGAGCATGTGCAGTGACATGGAGGGACAGGTTGACGAATGAAAAAGTGAAGGAACGTTGTGGGGTGGATGTGGATGTGGTTGAGAAGATTAGGAGAAATACACTGAGGTGGTTTGGACATGTGGAGAGAATGGAGAATGAAGACTGACTAAGAGGGTGTATGTAGGTGAGGTGGAGGGAGGGAGAGGGAGGGGTAGACCGAGGAAGAGGTGGAGGGATGGAGTTGAGAGGTATATGAGGGAGGAGGGGGTGAGTTGGGGGGAGGGTAGTCAAATGGTGGGTGACAGAGCGACTTGGAGGCGTTTTGTCTGCGGCCACCCTTTGCAGGATTAGGGCGTCGGGCTATAGATAGATAGATAGGAAATCACCCAAATAGACGGGTTAATGGAGGCTGCATCTAATCCCTCTAGTTCAGAAAGTCTCTTTGAAGCTGAATAAATTAAAGTGTCGAGAACAATATCTATCTATCAGTGTAACTATCTATCAGCCTATGTATCTATCTAATATTTATCTATCTGTATATGTATCTGTCTAATATCTATCTATCAGTGTATCTGTCTATATAATGTCTATCTTCCCATATATCTATCTATCTGTCTAAGGTTATCCTCGGCCTGCAGAAGTTAGGCTAAAGACGGGACTGGCAGGCAAGGCATCCTCCACTCCCGATCATTCTTCAGGGTCACTGCCACGTAAGCCCATCTCCGGCTGCACTCCCACCCATATTCCCCCAGGGACCTCTTCCTACATTGACCGGTATTCCCGTATGAACCTGTGTTTCTCAAGGGATCAGTTTTCCTTTATGTTCCTCTTTTCCCCGCTGTACCAGATTTTGCCCCTGTGGACCCGTATTCGCCATGGGCCTACATTCGCCCTGGGCCGTAGATCTAGAGGTATCACTTGAGGGCTTCCACAGCACAGCAAGATGGACGAGTGCTATCAGAGGAACCCTTCTGGCTCATGTTACTTGGTAGACAGAGATAAACTGAAAATGATAATGATGAAGAAGATTTATTTTCCGTTTTCCACTGTGAAGCTATTGGCCACCGCTCGTCTATTTTCCACGCCATAGAAATATTCTCCCTCTGTGAACCAACTCTCCTCCTACCCCCCCTTTTGGACCTATTTCCCCATGAACCTATCTCCTCCTCATGGGGAAACATTGACTCCACACGTGAAAATATTTTATCTCATGATTGTTTCCCCTACGGATCTATTTTCCCACTTGGGCCCATTTGCCTCAAGGACTTATCCATGGACCTATTCTAGTTTTGGACCTGTTTACAATAGCAGACGTGCTTTCCACAAGCCACTCACCCTCCCACCGACCAACCCACATAGATACCCACTCATCCAGTGTGATCTGTCTCAGAAATAACACAATGACTCAAGTTTACACACACACACACACACACACACACACACACACACACACACACACACACACACACACACACACACACACACACACACACACACACACACACACACACACACACACACACACACACACACACACACACACACACACACAGAGAGAGAGAGAGAGAGAGAGAGAGAGAGAGAGAGAGAGAGAGAGAGAGAGAGAGAGAGAGAGAGAGAGAGAGAGATACACAGTATATTTATCAGTATAGACTAGATGGTGCTTATTCTTCTGCAGTGCTTTCATCAAGAAATGAGAAAATGATACATGATGGGCTTGCTGACCAGCTTTGGTAGGGTGGCTAGCGTCAGGTGAAGGGCTGACTTAAGGCTTTGGTAGTGGGTAACTGCGAGACTGGCCTTGGAAGTGAGCTGGAGCGCTTTGTTCAAGGGCTGGGGGTCAGACTTACTTTGTTCCTCGCTGCATCTCCTCGGATTTTTTTTTTTTTTTTTTTCGGGGGGGAGGGAGATTGCGAATGGTGAGGAAGAGCCAGAGTTTTTTGCCAGCTCTTGTCACCGTCTTCGGAACTGTCTTGTGCTTGTGTAGCTTGGCTTGATCTAGGAGTATTTCTATGGTGTGTCTGTTCTGTCCAGGTGTGCTGTCTATTTTAATGTCCAGTTGCTGGCAGATTTCCTCTCATGTTATCTTTCCCTCACATGTTCCTTTCTACAGTGCTCAGTAGTAATCCGCATCTGTGCTCTGTTTCCCAGTATTAGAAATGGAATCGAAGGAACCGAATACAGGAACAGCGAAATATATAACGAGGATAAAGTGTCACTAGAACCCAAGAAAATGGACCATACCTTCTTTCACTAACCAGTCACGCTTTTAAATTTCCCGGTTACACTATTCGGGGGCGACATCCACGTCCACTTTACCACTACCTGTAGGGTAGAGCTGTTCCTTCTGCTGTCAGGGTTAAAGGCTGGTAGAAGCAGAATGAATTTAAAGCAAACACAAAGCAAAATGTTCATTGAAAAACAAATTTACGATGAATAATCTATCTCAACTAAGATTTATTTTGGCAAGAACAGCAAGACACATGGGAGGATGGTGTGCTTGACTCTCTTGTCCTTCATGAAAAAGAAATCATAGTCAAGAGAGGAAAGTTTTTACAAGTCCTTGTGTGAGTGTCGGCTCAGAATGCAAGGCTGAGAAATGCAGCACAATAGAAGAGTGCATCAGACACAAGGGAGGATGCTAATGAGATGCAAGTATACCAGAATAAGAAAAATGGCGAGGGAAAAGGTTCAAAGCAAGAAGACGTACTGGGGAAGAATAAGAGACAACATGGAATACATACATATACACAAAGAAGTGGCAGTGCTCCCTCCATTCTCAGAGAGAGAGAGAGAGAGAGAGAGAGAGAGAGAGAGAGAGAGAGAGAGGGAGGGAGAGAGAGAGAGAGAGGCTCGTCTTATCGTGGTTAGGAGGCAGACCACCACCTGTTCCTCACCTGCTTCTTTTTACATACGGCACGTTGGTATTGTATGGTATTTGCACAATGAATTTCCATGTGAATAAAGGTGAAATTAAGATAGACTGGGTTAATGGGGATATGCAGGTAAATATATCCCTGAGAGAGAGAGAGAGAGAGAGAGAGAGAGCATCAAGGTAGGAGTGTTGACCTTGGGAGTAGAGGTGCCAGAACGTCACCTTATATGGCTCTCTGCCCTTACCCTCCCTGTCCCTGCCCCTGCCCCTGCCCCTGCCCCTGCCCCAGCCCTCACCCTCCCTCTTCCAGCCCTAACCCTTCCTGCTCCTGCCCTTACCCTCCCTATCCCTGCCCCTGCCCTTACCCTCCCTACCTCTGCCTTTACCGGCCCTACCCCTGCCCTGCCCTTACCCTCCCTGTCCCTGCCCTTACCCTCCCAGCCCCTGCCCTTACCCTTTCTGTCCCTGCCCTTATCCTCCCTGACTCTGCCCTTACCCTCCCTGACCCTGCCCTTACGTCCCATACACATGTCCTCATGATCCTCTGTCTAGTTCTTCCTTACCTTTTCAATTTCTCCTTCCTTAAGTAATTATCATCATCATCATCATCATCGTCGTCATCATCATCATCATCATCATCATCATCATCATCATCATCATCATCATCATCAACATCATCATCATCATCATCATCATCATCGTCGTGGTCGTCGTGGTCGTCGTCTTCGTCATCCCAACCCTAGTCAAGATTATGAGGTGTGTAAAATGAGAGGCGGGAGTAACGAGCCTCACCGGATCAATAAGGCCATCATCTGAGTGCCTGGTGGAGACGAGCCATATCTCTATTTCCCCATCATTGAAGCCTTGGAAATTCTCGGCTTCTTCAGTATTCCAGTAACTCTTATTTGTGGCCAGATCTCCTTGCCGTATGTTCAGTTCCGTATCTTTCCTTATTAGATTTGTTGTAATTGTTTATCGTTTCTTACTCGACTTTGTACAACAGTCTCTTAACCTTGTCTTTAGCCCTCCCCCTTTTTTTTTTATTACTACCAGGCGACCTGATCCAGTTTGATATCAACCTGTGGTTGATAAGAGGTTAGTCTCCAGGTAGTTGCAGCATAATTAATTTACGTCTTTTCCTTATCAGTAGATGATGTTATTTAGTACTGAATGGATTAAGAACAACTTTGTCTATCATCCTGTTTTTAATTTCCTCATCGTGAGTGTGGGGGCCCAATGCTAGACTATTGTGTTCAGACAGTTAAGGTGAGAGTGGCATTACGTGATCAGTAAACCCAACCACCCCTTGGATGTATTCCCTTGTCGGCCAAATTCGGTTGGAACGCGTTATCCCACTAGACCATAAGGCATTCGTTTGGTTTTATGGTTGCCACCCAGCATAACATTTTTTTTTTTACAAGATACCATTTGGGTTGTTATGCAATGTAGGGTAACCTCAAGGTATCAATACTGTACGTCATTTGATTGGATGGTGGACACCCACACTAGCACCAAACACTCCATTAATGCAAGTACACACACACACACACACACACACACACACACACACACACACACACACACACACACACACACACACACACACACACACACACACACACACACACACACACACACACACACACACACACACCAGTCAAAACACGTCACGTGCTCTAGGTGTTCAAACGCGGCCGTAATAAGTAAAATGTTCCATGTAGGCATGAAACAGACAGTCGTAAGCAACATACAGGAGAAGGTAGGAAGGACCTTTTTTTTATGCAAGGAAGAAGGAACCAAGGCCAGGAGCCTGCAAATTGTCCCCTCCAAGAAAAAACAAAACCAAGATAACAGAGCCAAATTCAAGATCCGTTCATTTTGAGATGCCTGGGCACACTGCGTTCGAAAGACTAGTGATCATAGGCAGTAGGAAATACGGACAGAGGGTGACAGTTCCAGAGTTGACCTGTTGCATACATGAAGTACTGGGAATAATGGTTAACTTTTGCATTAGACAATTGGACAGAAAAGGGATAAGAGTTTGTCGCTAGACGGGTGCTACGCGCCCGCCATAGTAGTGGAGGGATGCAAACAGACACTTCTGAGGAGCAGTGACCATTTAAGTAGCGATAGGAAAGAGATAAAGATGCAACAGTGCGACGAAGAGACAGAGGTTGAAGGAAGCCAGTAGGAGGAGAAGAGTTAATGAGACGAAAAGCCTTTGACTCCACTTTGTTGAGAGGAGCTGTATGTGGGGAGCCTCTCCACACATTAGAATTGTACTTTACACACGGGCGAATAAAACCCGTGTATAAAGTCAACAACTGTGGAGGGGTAAAGAGGACACGGAGTCGGCTTAACACACCGTGTTGGAAGCAGATTTTACAAGAGAGGTAATATGGTCTTTCCAAGATAAATCTTGAGAGAATGAAACCCTAGTATGTGTAAAGATGATGTAGACTTGAGTTGGATATTGTTAAAAATTAGAGGATACTCCCGTGGAAGATTTTGTCAGAATGATGGATATAAGAACTGAGTTTTTGATGCATTATAAACGACAAGATTATTTTTACTCCAGTCAGAGATGTGAGCCAAGTCAGACATTAGTTGTGCCATAGCCTCATCCCTTGTTTCTTCAAGTAACTGCTCAGATGGATGCTGTGGGAAGTGCATGGAAAGGTGAAGGGTGGAGTCATCAGCGTATGAATGGATAGGGTTAGATGTACAGCTTAGAAAGTCATTCATGAATTAAAGGAAGAGAATTGGTGACAGGGCAGAGCTCTGAGGAACACCACTGTTGATAGATCTAGGAGAAGAACGGTGGCCGTTTACTCGTACAACAGCAGCTATAGAACGACCAGAAAGGAAGCTAGAGATGACGACACAGGTAGATGAATAGAAATCATAAGAGGGCAGTTTGGAAATTAAAGATTTATGCCAGACTCGATCGAAAGCCTTTGAGATGTCAGTTGCAATGGCAAAACTTTCACCAAACTCCCGAAAGGAGGATGACCACGAGTCTGAAAGGTAGGTGAGAAGATCGTCAGTGGAGTGTCCCTGACAGAACCCATATCGATGATCAGAAAGAAGGGTGTGATAGGAAAGATACTTTATTTTATGTATTTATTTATTTTTTTTGTTAAGAATAGATTCGAAAACTTTTGAACCATAGACTGTTAAAGCAGTTGAGCAATAGTTAGAGGGATGGGAATGGTCAGCCTTCTTTGTGTCAGGCTGAATGAGATCAAACTTCCACAAAGAAGGAAAGGTGCAAGTTGATATACATCGGCGAAAGAGTTTACCTAGGCAGGGTGTAAGCACGGAAGCACAGTTCTTGAGAACAACAGGAGGTACCCCATCAGGCCCATATGCCTCGTTAGTATTGAGACCAGTGATAGCAGAAAATACATCAGCTGAAGAATTATTAATATTAGACATGAAAAAGTCAGAAAGAGGAAGTGGTGGAGGAACAGCGCCGGAATCGTGTTAGATGGAATTGGAGGAGCAAGTCTGAGCGAAGAGATCTGCTTTATCAGTAAGAAAAGTGTTTACAGAGCCATCAGGTTGGGAAAGAGGAGGGAATGATGATGACGTAAAGTTGTTAGAAAGGTTTTTGGCAAGGTGCCAGGAGGAGTGGGAAGAAATCGGGTTGGAGAGTTCAGAGCATTTAGTACGAATGAAATTATTTTTAGGAGAGCAAAGAACACAGACTTAGCATGATTCCGGGCAGAAACATAAAAGAGATGAGATTCAGGAGTGGGTTGGCTCCGGTACCTTTTATAGGCCTTCTCCTTGTTGTGGACAGCATTAGAATAGGCGTGATTAAACCAAGTTTTTATTTTTATTTTTTTTTTTGCATTAATGAAAGGATATGAGAAAGGAATGTATACTTCCATACCAGAGAGGATAATCTCCATAATGCGCAAGGCACACTCAGATGGCTCCCGGCCTTGGAAGCAGTAATCATTTCAGGGAAAATCAAAGAAGTACTGCCTGAGGGCCTCCCAATCAGCAGCTCCAAGGTGCCACAACTTATGTTTCTTCTGAGGGTCCACAGGCCGTACTGGAGTGATAGGACAGGCTAAGGTAATAAGGTTGTGATCGGAGGGGCCCAATGGAGAGGAAAGATTAACAGCATAAGCAGAAGTATTGGTTGTATGGAAGACCAGGTATGTTGGAACTCGCTCCAAGGTGGTCAGGGATACGGGTATGTATACGGGTATGCTGTACAAGCTGCTCTAGGTCATTAAGGGTAGAAAAGATGTAGGCTTATTCACCAAGTGGGTCAGTGAAAGGGGAGGAGAGCCAAAGGTGGTGGTGAACATTGAAATCTCCTAGAATGGAGATTT
The DNA here is from genome assembly GCF_032717465.1 of Coenobita brevimanus. Classification (NCBI taxonomy): domain Eukaryota; kingdom Metazoa; phylum Arthropoda; class Malacostraca; order Decapoda; family Coenobitidae; genus Coenobita; species Coenobita brevimanus. Next base: position 41,651,318 of record NC_136966.1, read on the forward strand.
CAGAGAGAGGAGAAATGGATAGGATGTGTTCCATCTTGGAAGTAAGATAGTCAAAGAATTTTTCATAGTCAGTAGAATTAGCGAATAAGTAAACAGCAAAGGTATGTTGAGTAGTTATTCTTCGCTGTGCTTCAGAAAGAGAGATAGGGGAGGGAGCGAGGAAGGGAGACCATAGAAGCTTTACTATTGCAAATGTGTGGTGGAGTTCTAGTAATAATAACAGGACGAGAGAGAGAGAGAGAGAGAGAGAGAGAGAGAGAGAGAGAGAGAGAGAGAGAGAGAGAGTACTAAATCGTTGTTGTTAAATGTTTGGCCCTTAGATCCTTCCCTTGAGCAAAGTCGGTGGGAATTATCTGGACTGCAGTGCTTAAGAGTATGGTAGCAGAGAAAGAGTTCAAGGAGTTAGTTTTTAACTCTGTGACCGCTAAGAAGACTGGCTGAACCTATATATTCTGATGTTATCCAAGTTCATCGATGGCATAGAGAGTGTAAAGAGCTTCATTCCGATATCCTCTTTTACTTCAGTCATTCCTCTGACCACCACACATTTCTACTTAGACAAGGAGAAACTTTTTGAACAGGAGGGGTTTGGTACCATATTTTTGAATAATCCTCTTCATTACTGTGGGGTCATTTAAGCTGAATATAATAGGACATTAAAACTATGAAATCCCACTCTTCAGCAGACTACTCAGTGAAAGCAGTGGGAACGCCATAAAGCATTTTCTGTACCGCTCCCAGTTGCTGTGACAACGCTTACTCTTAAAACCTCCGCTTGGAGAAACATTATTTTCTCTTAGAATCTCTGCTTGGAGAAGGGTTGCATCCTAACCATTTCCAGCAAGCTGTAGAATGGGAAAAATGAAGAAAGAAAAGTCCTGGTAGTGGAAGGTTTATATTGTGATTTTTGGCACGTGATGTAGCCTTCGGTAAACCCCCTTAGTATAAAGAAAGCTCCTAAGGTGAATAACTAATCTGACATTAGTTAAAAAAAAAAAACAACAAAGATGAAAGGGTGATTTCAGGCACGTGTCCCCCATCCGCTTCTGCCCCTCTCACTGTTTGACTAGACCTCGTTACTGTGACAGGCGGTGCTAGCAGATGGCCTCCGCTATATACACACATTTTCTCACTTACAGTATCTGTCGTTGGTAAATATACACCCAGGCTCCTGTGATTCGCCCTCAGTGAAATAATACTGTGTGGTGTTAACTGAATTAGAATACCATAGTTGGCAAGACCATGTGAGGATTAACACTCTCAGTATGATGAATTTTTTGGGTGATCCCTCCTATCTACATACTGTTTTATTCAGTTTAGGATAAACATATTGAACAGCCTTGATAAATCCTTAACTATGAGGGAGGGCTGTTATGCTGAATGAAGTTTGACTGAGAGAGAGAGAGAGAGAGAGAGAGAGAGAGAGAGAGAGAGAGAGAGAGAGAGAGAGAGAGAGAGAGAGAGAGAGAGAGAGAGAGAGACATCACTGTAGTAAAAGGGTCAATATTTAGGAAAGATTTTACAATAAGAGTTTGCCTTCAAACGTTATATCTCTTTATAACATTTACAATATCTGTTCACACTTTCACTCCCCGGGTCCAATAGTTTTTTTTTTTTTACACTTTCAATTTCTTTTTTTACACTTAAAGCCATAAACAGGCGTCTTTTAACACTTACAGTATCTATTTACATTTTCAGCCTCTTCCTTGAGCCAGTAGATGTCTTGTTTACACTTGGTCTTATTTTACACTAGTCCCTTCCTTCAGTATATTGATATCTTTTTTTTTAACACTTACAATTTTTCTTTTTTACTTCAGTGAATTACATTTCTTATACCTACTTACACTTACAATCATTCTTAAGTTTCAATAGTTGTTCTGTGTGTGTGTGTGTGTGTGTGTGTGTGTGTGTGTGTGTGTGTGTGTGTGTGTGTGTGTGTGTGTGTGTGTGTGTGTGTGTTGGTATTTCCTCGGTATTTGGGTGTGACCGGGTAGACGGGTACCTACTGACAGCGAGATATATAGACGTTATCTGTCTTTTACTTTCTCCTTCACCCCTACCCTACTTCTTATTTCTTTCCTTCATCTCACCTCTTGATTCTCCCCTTCCCTCCTTCCTTCTTATCTTCCCCCCTCCCTCCCTCCGCACTTATTCCGTTTCAATTTTTTCCGACTTCCTCTCCCCTTCACTCCCTCCATTCCTTATCACCCCCCTGCTCCTTCCCCTCCCCATCCATTTCCCCTCCCTTTTTCCATACCTCTTTCCTTCTTCCCCCTTCCCTCTTCTTTGCCTCACTTTCTTGCTCCTTCATCCCCATTTCCATCATTCACTCTCCATTCCTCAACCATTCCTATCCACTCCCCTTCCTCCTTCGTACCTACATTCCCGGGCCTTATTGACAAACCATCTTGAGTTGAACTTGTGTATCAGATTGCTTGTTTATTCCTTTGTCTCCACTCACATAACTCCCATACACTTCCCAATCAATCTAAACTGAATATTATGGTGGAAGACTGATGACAAGAACTGCAGTGGAGACTTTTCTTTTTCTTGAAAATGGTTAGATCCGTGATAAATACACTTCCCATCTTTTCCTCTCTTCGGATCCCCTCCCTCTCAACACTCCCTCCTCCTACTCTACACTCGTCCCCTCCCCTCTCTGTCTGTTCCCTCTCTCCACATCCCCTCCTCCTTCTGTACATCCCCGTGCCCTCTCTTAGTTCTCTCTCTCCCTTCCTCTTCTACCATTACCCCCTTTCGCTTGTTCCCCCTCTCCTCTCACTTCTGTATATCCCCTTCTCCTCTCCTTATTCCCTGGGAATATTCGTATTCCCTCTTTCCCCATTCACCTTTGTCCCCTCACCTTCTCCTTCTCCCCTCTCTTCACATCCCGTTCTTCTCTCTCCTCTCTCTCAGAGCCTTCCTGCTTTCTATCCTTGTCTTTAGTTGACAGAAGAGTTTTGTTAGTTATAGCCTTCCCTATACCAAACAGCCACGAAATGACCAACAGGTTTGTTGCTGTACGCATTTCTTTGTACTCCCTTCTCCCTTTTCTTTTTCACTTCCCATTCCCCTTCCCTCTTCTTCCCTATCTCCACTTCCATTTCCGTCCCTCTCCGTCTGCTTTCCTCTGGCCACATCTCTTTCACCTGTCTCTACTTTCTCTCCTTCCTCTCCTCTTCGTCCCCTCATATCCCCTATCCCCTTTTCCACACTCCCTCCTTCCCCTATCAGCTTCTCATATCCCCTTCCAATCTTTCCAGTCCCAGTACTACACCCTACGTTCCTCCTTCCTCATCTACCTCTTCCCCCTCCCCTATCTCCATCCCTTCCGCTTCTCCCTCACTCCACATCCCCTTTCACCCACTCCTTCTTCCCCCTCCCCACTGGTCTCCCTCCTTTTCTTCCCCCCCCCCTTCTTCTTCTCCTCCTAGATCCCTTCCTTCTTTTCATACACCTCCTTCATCTGTTCCCTCCTTGCACATCCCCTCCCCCTCTCTCACCTCCCCCTTCCCCAATCAGTATTTAGCAAGTGTAATCCTTATCTGTTCACTCCAGTCCGCTCCAGGGCTGCTCAGGCTGGCTCTTTCCCCAGTGTTGTCCTTTACTATTCTTCAGTCTGACCCTCAAGTAACCCTCAAGTCTGATCTTCAAGTAGCCTATAATCTGGCATTCAAGTAACACACAGTCTGGCCCTCAAGTAACCCTCATTCTCGCACTTAAGTAACCTTCAGTCTGGCCTTCAAGTAGCCCTCTGTCTAGTCCTTAAGTAACCTTCAGTCTGGCCTTCAAGTAGCCCTCTGTCTAGTCCTTAAGTAACCCTCATTTGGCACTAAAGTAACCCTCATTTGACACTCAGGTAACCCTCATTTGGCCCTCAAGTAACCCTCATTTGGTCCTCAAGTAACCCTCATTTGGCCCTCAAGTAACCCTCATTTGGCCTTCAAGTAACCCTCATTTGGCACTCAGGTAACCCTCATTTGGCACTCAAGTAACCCTCAGTCAGGCCCTCAAGTAACCCTCATTTGGCACTCAAGTAACCCTCATTTGGCACTCAAGTAACCCTCATTTGGCACTCAAAGTAACCCTCAATCTGGCACTTAATCTGGCACTCAATGTAACCCTCAGTTTACTTACCTTAATCCTTCCCAGATAGTACGGCATATTTTTTTTTTTTTTTTTTTTTTTATCTTGCCACCACCAGGCGATTCCATCCAGCAAACACAATACCTCTGGCAGTGGAGGTCACAGGGCGATAGTTCTTAATCCAATCACGACCAAGGATTTATTTGAAGCTGAATAGAAATCATGAGGCAGCAAGGAACGCAGTAAAAATGACATCACAGTGAATGGGTTAATGCACAGTACAGATTATAGACGGCCAACAGTGCCAAGGGAGTGCAAGATGGTCTCCACATCGCCATATTACACTGGTTTACTTGTGTGCTGATTTCCATGATGAGTGATGAACAGATAAGAATCATAGTTAGCGTGTTTGGTCTGGCCTTTGATCCCATAAAACCCCTGAAAGAACCAGAGAGAGAGAGAGAGAGAGAGAGAGAGAGAGAGAGAGAAACTTTTTGGAGATATTGGGTCAAGAAGCCATTACACCAAGTCTGAAGTGAATTTGTGAAGAAATAAAGGAAAAACACCAAGTTGATAAGAATGTTTGGAAGGAAGAAAAAAGAACGAAGAAGATTACAACTGAAGACTACAGTGTGAAAACCTAAACACTCACATTACCTCCTCCTCCTCCTCCTCCTCCTCCTCCTTCTTCTCCTCCTCCTCCTCCTCTTACAATATTATAAATGGAGTTGGCAGAATCTAGAGAGAGAGAAGCAAGGAAAACAAGAGTCCAACTATCATCATCATCATCATCAGGTGTTAAGCTCCGTCTCGCCTCTTCATCCTCATCCACCGCCATTAAGCTTATTTTTTCTTTCTCCTTCGTATTTTGCATCTTCTTTACCCCGCTCTTTCGTTTTCTCTCCTCTTTCTCCTTCTCCTCCTCCTTTTTCCTCCTCCTCCTTTTTTCTCCTCCTCCTCCCCCCCTTCAGCTGTTTTGGTGTGATGTTTGTGTTCTTCCATCACGTCTTTCTTCCTTGACCTTCCTCTTCCCTCCCTCATTTCCTCTCCTTCTTTTCCTCATCCATCATTCCCTTCATGTCATGTTTTTCATATTTTTTATTCCTCCTTTATTATTATTATTGGAGAAGAACAGGGAGGCTTTAGGAAGAAGTTGAGAGGCGGAAGAGAGAGTTATATGTAGAAAGAAAGAGAGAGGTGAAAAGATTAGTAAGAGAGAGTAAGAAGAGAGTGGATGAGGAATTTGGAAGGAATTTGAATGTAAAGTGGAGGGACTGTAAGAAAATGTTCTGGAAAGAGGTGAAAAGAGTAAGACAGGGTGGAAGTGAAGTTAGCAGGGGAGTGAAAGATAAAAATGGTAGATTACTAGTGGAGAAGGGAGAAAAAGTGAGTAGATGGAGAGAACACTTTAAGGAATTGTTGAACGTGGAGGATGGAAGTAATGCGAGTATAAGTGGCTGGGGAATGGCTGGGAGAAGGAGGGAGGTGAGAAGACAGGAAGAAATCAGTAGGATAGAAGTTGTGGAAGCAATGAAGAAAGTTAAATTGGGGAAAGCCCCAGGAATTGATGGAGTGTGTGGTGAAATGCTGAAGCATGGGGGGAGAGATAGTAGTAGAATGGATGTGGAAGATGTGCAGATTGGCCTGGGAGGAAGGTAGATTCCCGGAGGATTGGAAGTCAGGTATAATTATTCCCTTGTACAAAGGAAAAGGGGAAAAAGAAGTGTGTGGTAATCATAGGGGCATTTGTCTTCTTAGTATAATAGGAAAAGTGTATGGTAGGATACTTATTGACAGAGTTAGAGAAAGAACAGAGAAATTAGTTGGAGAAGAACAGGGAGGCTTTAGGAAGGGAAGAGGTTGTGTAGATCAGATATTCATTCTCAGATCTTTAGTGGAAAAGTTTCTAGAGAAGGGAAAGAAGTTGTATGCGGCTTTCATGGATCTGGAGAAAGCATATGACAGGGTGGATAGACTAGGATTGTGGAAAGTGTTAAGAATATATGGAGTAGATGGGAAGTTGTTGAATGCTGTGAAGAGTATGTACGATGGTGCGAAGGCTGCAGTGCGTGTGGATGGTGAACTAAGTGAATTTTTCTCTTTGAAAGTTGGGTTGAAACAGGGATGTGTCATGTCTCCATGGTTGTTCAATCTGTACATGGATGGGGTAATAAAAGAGGTACAAGGTAGGGTAGTGGATGTTGGAGTGGCCCTGGTGAGAGAGGATAGTGTTTGGAAACTCCCTGTACTGTTGTTTGCAGATGATACTGTGTTGTTGAGTGAAGACGAAGGGGAGCTGCAAGGCTTGGTGGATGAGTTTGAGAGAGTGTGTAAGAAACGGAATCTAAAGGTGAATGTAGGGAAGAGTAAAGTGATGGTCTTTGAGAGAGGTGAAGTCAGTGAATGTACAGCGAGGTTGGATGGTGAGGAATTGGAAAATGTGAGTACGTTTAAGTACTTGGGTAGTGTGATGAGTAAGGATGGAGGTTTGGAGGGTGAAGTGCTTGAAAGGGTACAGCAGGGTAGAAAGGTTGCTGGTTCTTTGAAACAGGGAAGTGAGCATGGAAGTGAAAAAGTTCCTACATGACAGTATTGTGATACCAACTCTAACGTACGAAAGTGAAGCTTGGACGTTGTTGGAAGGACACAAGTCAAGAGTGAGAGCCGTGGAAATGAGTTATTTAAGAGGAGCCTGTGGAGTCACATGGAGAGACAGGCTGACGAATGAGGATATAAAGGAGCGATGTGGTGTGGAGGTGGATGTGATAGGAAGCGTTATGAGGAACACACTGAGGTGGTTTGGCCATGTGGAGAGGATGGAGGGTGAAAGACTGACGAAGAGAGTGTATGTGAGTGAGGTGGAGGGGGAAAGAGGGAGGGGGAGGCCGAGGATGAGATGGAGAGATGGGGTGGAGAGGTATATGAGAGAGGGGGGTGTGAGTTGGGAGCAGGGGAGTGAAATGGCGGGGGACATGGCGACTTTGAGGCGATTTGTTTGTGGCCACCTCAAACGGGATTGAGGCGTCTGGCAATAGATAGATAGATTATTATTACATTATTATTATTATTATTATTATTATTATTATTACCGCCAACGAGACTGGGAGGTAGTTATGTATTCACCCTTATCTGTCTGCTTATTTTGTCCACAGGATATCTAAGAAGGTAATTGATGGATTTAAGTGAAATTTTGTGGATATGTAGGAGGAGTTGATAAAATTCTGGTGATCTGAATTGTCTGGTATGGGCGTTGGCGGAGGTATGCCGTCTGTGAGTGCTGTCTACTTATTATTATTATCACCATCGTTATCATTTATCGTATTGTTTTTTATCCATGTCTCCTCCCGCACGCATTCTCTGTTTTATTGTTCTCTTCATATTATTCTTCTGTCATTCCTTTCCTCCTCCTACTCCACCGCCTCCTTGTATCCCTCCTCCTGTATTTTTATGCCCCCCCCCCTCTCTCTCTCTCATTACGACTTCTCTTTGTTTTTAATACGTATTCTTGCTACTTCCTGACGGTTTTAACCAGCCTAAGGAGACTCATTTTATTCGAGGTTATAGGATCAGTCTGTTAATCTTCTCAGTAAGACAATGTTGTTTGTTCATTTATTCTTGGCAGGTTGAGATAATTTTACTGAAATTGGGAAAAGCCTGTCCTACTGAAGGGATTATTTTCCTCGATATTTCTTTCTTCCTTCCTTTTATCTTTAATTTCAGTATCGTTGTTTCATTTCTACCACGTCTGTCACTTCTGTCACGTATTCCTTTTATTACCTTCACTTGTTACCACACTAAACCTATCGAAGACCTTTGGATGCCTAGGGTTTTTATGTTTCTGTTTATGCCGTCATACCGGGTTTGCTCTTCGCTCGATTATCAGATGCTGTTATATATGTGTGTTCATCTTGTCCTAATCATCCATACTCTGATGAATCCAGTCGTCTCATTTACACTTGTTTCTCGCAGCTTCCCTTCCAACAGTAGCTATACAACACTTCTGGGACTTTTGACTCGCGAAAACGATTTTTTTTTTTTTTTAAATCAATCGTTCAGTTTCTTCCTTTGTTTGCTCGACACGGTCTTCCACACGGCTACCCTCCACCATCAGCAGCGCATAACTAATCTGCCTTATCTCCCATACTCTCGGTGTCTTTTTCGTGATTTTTGTTGAAAAGATTACATTACTTCTTTTGCGGAAGCAGTTTTTCAGAGGTTAAGTGTGGTAAACAGATTCTCTTCTTTCCTTAACTCTACTCAGTTGCTCTGTAATAGGGGCAAATAAGTGGAGAGGCTCACTACATCCTGCACTTTTCGAGTGGAATGAAGGTTTCAATCCTATCACCTCTGCTCTTTTACTGCCTTCTCTCAATTTCTCTTTAGTGCCGCTTTCTATTGGCTACTGTTCTATACTCTGTTGCAGCCCCATTTATGGCGGCACACAGCACCCATTTGTCAACACACACCCTTCACTTTTCGCTCGAAGTCGCTATTTTGCGTTAGTTGTTACAGTACTTTGTGAAGTCATTAATTCTGGGAACTTATAGTGTATCTTTCATTTTGCCTTTGACTCCAGCCTCATTTGCCCACAGTAACAGTTCATTAGTACGTCCTCATCTAGAGTACTTTATTCAGTGTTTGTCACCATATTGCAAAAAGACATTGACAAATAAAAGTACACCAAATAACTAAAATGATATCCGGATTACGGAACAAACTTTATGAGGAACGTTTAAAAGAGCTGAAACTGTTTATCAAAGAGCAGAATACAAGGGGATCTGTTTCAAGTACATACAATATTTAAAGGACATGATATGTTGGTTAATACGTCCTTTACAGTAGATCGGTCGTTTTACACATGAAGTAATGGTTGTAGAATTATAGGCAAACGTAACCAGTCAAATGAAGCAAGACACTTTCCTTAGCAGAGTCGCCAACATGTAGAACCAATTGCCTAGTCATGTGGCAGTGTGCAATACGGTAATAACATTTAAAAGTCGTTTGGATGAGCTTCCGGCTTCACATCCCCAGGCAAACGCATTCACGTCCGAATAATAATGGTAAAATTTAATTAACTGATTTCCCTCTCTTTGAGATCCTGGAGAGTGGAACAGCAGTGCAATATTGCTATCAGATCATATTATTTTTTTCTTGCAGATAAGTTAGAGTGGATTAGTTTTTTTTTTTTGAGTCTTTCCTATGAAATTTCCAAGGCACTTTTTCTATGCTACATACATACCTACTTTTTTTTTTTCTTTTTTTTTTTTCCTGTCGACTTCCGATGGAGGGTTCCGTGGGCGGGAGGGAGCCTTCCTGCTTTGATGTCATTATCTTTCCCTCGAAGAATTTGATGTCATAGTCATAGTCTTCTCTAACAAACAGCCCCGTAAGGACCATTAGGTCTGTTGCTGTTTGCTTTCCTTTGTACTCCTTTGTAACAGTTTCAATAACCTTTCCACCAAGGGACATCGGCTGCATTTTATTCAGAACAAATTATTTTACTCAGAAAAAAAAAAAAAAAAAAAAAAAAGACTTTCCCGAGCTGAAGTTCTTCAAGACAAAATGTCCAGTAGCCTGATATCTAACGGAACAGATCGTGATTTTCCCTTTCCTTTGATATTCTCAAGACCAGTGGCTTCCAACCTGGGGGCCATTGTGTATGTCTCGGGGGCCATGGGATAATCGTAATTATCTGAAGTCTCTTCAGGCAAAGTTTACTAACAAATAGTCCTTGGATTTTAGGAATGATTTATTTAAAGACACATTCGGGCAGGATCTTAGTGGAGTTTTGGTGGTGAATTGGTCGCTGCCCTGTCATAGACATATTCATACTCTGGGTGCTTCTGAAATTTTCGTCAAGGCTACCTGTCACTGCCATACAAAGTTTTCCAGTATAATAGCAGCCTAAGAGGTAACATACGGCCCCTGCACTGCCACTGCTATAGCTCAAGCAGTGATACCCCTGTTGTTAACAAAAATGTAATTTCGACCATATACTGCATCTAAAATAAAACTTCTTACACATTTGGTGCGTGCACTACGACCTTAGTGTTGATTACCCGAGTTGGTAAAATGACTTATACATCATGCTCACGCGAGTAATGATCTGCAGTTTAGTTCTTTGAAGAAAGCTGTAACTTTAGTAGGCTAAAGAGGAATCACGGAGGTTACCGCATAATGTTTGGGGACACAGATAACAGAAAAGACTGGGACCCATAACTCTACACGAAATATCTTTTTAGGTTTTTAGCTTTTGTGTAATATCCAGGCGATCTTTCAGGTGTGTTGTCCAGCTTATTCGCCTCGTGTGTTGTCCAGGTGATTTGTACAGGTGTGGGGATGAAGCTGGCGTGATGAGGGGGACTAGGTGGAGCACACGTAGGGTCAACAGGGGATGCATCGCCGTCCTTCCTTTATGTGTTCAAGGATACTCCCGCACTGGCCTGACGGGAAGGAGGATGGGAGGAAGAGGGTGTGGAGAGGAGAGAAGGAAGAAATGTATGTTGAGAGAGAGAGAGAGAGAGAGAGAGAGAGAGAGAGAGAGAGAGAGAGAGAGAGAGAGGGGGGGGAGAAAATAATGACCAAGAGTTTTTGGAGTGGAAGTGTATGAGGTGCAGAGTGACAGATATGTGAGTGAATGACTGAGTAAAAGTGTATGAATAAATACTACTTCCTTATCAGTTATGTTACTAAGAAAACATTCTTTTGACGCCGACTGTATGAAGTTATTGGGGTCCACAATTGAAAGTGTGGAATGTACGCGAACGATCAGCATTGCTAATGTTGGTATTTTAGAGTTGAGTGGCATTGGTGTCCATACCTTTTGCCTGTCCAAAGGGGCTCGCACACTAGTATCTCAGATCACATTTGTCAATGATTCCAGAGTTATTCGCCGAGGATCCCGTGTTCCGTTGAGAAAATCGTCGGCAAACTTGGGCCAGGACTGTACGAATTCCTGTCGAACATACCATTTAAGAAATCACAACCAATATATATATATATATATATATATATATATATATATATATATATATATATATATATATATATATATATATATATATGATTGTTTATCTATCTGTCTATTGCCAGACGCCTCAATCCCGTAAGGGGTGGCCACAAACAAATCGCCTCCATGTGACCCTGTCCCCCGCCATTTCACTGCCCTGCTCCCAGTTTACACCCCCTCTCTCATATACCTCTCCACTCCATATATGATTGTACTGTATGTATGTATGCCAGGTAGTATTCGAATCTACATTACTGTATAATTCTGCAGGCAAGTATGATATTACATTAACTGATCTTCATCACTTCATAGCAGTCTCTTCTGTAAATTCTGCAAGTCATTTGTTAAGTGCTACGGACTGACAACAACTAAGCGTGGGAAATTCGTATATCACACATTGACCGAACGTCGTCTGGTGGTCGGCGGTCGCGGGTCTGTGGCACGAAATCAGACTCAACAGGTAAGGAGAAGCTTCCCTGTCAACAATTCCAAGAGCAAGGCACAGTGCAGTGTGATAAGGTCTGTATCTGAGTCCAGGAAGCTTGTACATGCACTCAGCTTGCCCGGTGACACGAGGTAACGACAAGCACGTTTACACTGTTTTGACAGAAATCCCAAATTCCCTCCAGCTCTGTTGATGGCCAGATGTTGCCAGACTGAGGGGGTGATTTAACTAGTAACCAAGGGGACTCGCTCTGATCTCATAACTATGGTTTCTTGAATTTCATATAACCACAACTTATTATCATGTGGAATTCACGTATTTCTGTGAGATGAAGACAAATAGACTGTACTGATATAAAGCCCTAATAGTGTTCTCGCCCACTTGTCTTAAGCCTATGTCCCACTGTCAGGAACTTTACCACGACACGCCACGATCTTCATGTCTTCGCGTGTAGCCGCATGTTGCCATGAGTAACTTGGCGTGACTTAGTGATGACGTAGCGCTGACGTGGAGAACTTGGTCATTCTTCGCCGTGCTTGGCGCGCTACGACAATTTTTGGAATGTTCAAAACATTGTCGGCACGGGCGCCGACAAGGAGAAAGTGACATGTCGTGACGGTACCGTCATTCGTCTTAGTTGTGACTTAGCGTGTCTTAGCTTGTAACTTGTCGTTAGGTGTGACTTGACGTGTCGTAGCAATAACTTGGAGATCGGATCCCGAAGACCCGCTATAACACATGAAGATATAGCCTACCCACAACTAGCAAAGTTATACGTAAGACACGCTACGACAACCCACGACACGTTACATGGCGATGTCTTGGCGTGACTTGGAGTCAAAGTGACCGTTATTTTTTAACTGAGGGATGATCGTAGTGTGTAGTCAGGATAACGTGACGCTTCCGTAGGATGTCGTGGGATGTCGTAACAATGTCTTTTTGTGTGTCTTAGCACTAACGTGATTGTCGTGAAATGGCCTTTTAGGCCTACCGTTTGAGGTATGATCGTGGCATTTCACCAAGATCATACCTCGAGGGTAAGATCGTGGTAATCGGGGCCGTTCTACAAGATGAACTTGAATATGGGACCCGGGCCTTACTGGAATACCTGTGAATTTCGGGGATGTTTACAATTCCTATTTGCAAACAGTGAAAAAAGTGAAAACTAAAAAAAGCGGTAAAAACAAAATCACATCATATTTTTAATGGGATTTTACAGGTATAAATATACAGCAGATACAAATATAAACAAACAGGATGACAAAGAGGTGAAGGACTGCCTCGTATGTTTTGCTGAAGTGGGGTTCCTTGACAAGACAGGAGGGGGTTATGTGAGACGTAAGTTGAGAGAGAGAGAGAGAGAGAGAGAGAGAGAGAGAGAGAGAGAGAGAGAGAGAGAGAGAGAGTCTGAGAATGTGTGGGAGTAGGTAATACAAAGAAGATTGTAGTGTGTGGGAGAGGGTAAGAATGAGTGAGTTGGTTCGTGAGGAGGGTTAATGATGTACACACACACACACACACACACACACACACACACACACACACACACACACACACACACACACACACACACACACACACACACACACACACACACGGAACTAGGATTTTACCGTTCAGAACTGTGCGTAGGAACCGGATATGCAATAAAAACGCATGACGTCACGCCTCTTAGTCCCACGGTTCACCCCCACCGCAACAACGTAAACAACACGGTACACACACCTGCTGTTATTATCCTCACCGCGCATACCTGTTTTAACACACCTGGCCTTTGTTTTTACGAGTTATATGACTGTTGAACCTCTCATTGTCTATGTCTCTGTCTGTCTGTCTGCCTACCCTCCTCCCCCGCTCTCTCTCTCTCTCTCTCTCTCTCTCTCTCTCTCTCTCTCTCTCTCCCTCTCTCACACACACACACACACACACACACACACACACACACACACACACACACACACACACACACACACACACACACACACACACACACACACACTTCTTCTTCTTCTTCCTCTTCTTCTTCTTCTTCTTCTTCTTCTTCTTCTTCTTCGAGAGAGAGAGAGAGAGAGAGAGAGAGAGAGAGAGAGAGAGAGAGAGAGAGAGAGAGAGAGAGAGCAGGTGCCGACCGTCTGACCACCGAAGTGAAAGTTGAGGTAGAGGTCACCCTTCCTGCCCCAGCACCTACAACCTCCACCCCCCCTGCTCTCACCTGCCCTCCCAACCCCTCACCTGCCCTCCCCCCAGCCCTCACCTGCCCTTCCCCAGCCCTCACCAGCCCTCACCTGCCCTCCCCACCCCTCACTTGCCCTCCTCCCAGCCCTCACCTGCCCTCCCCCCAGCCCTCTACTCCCATCTTTGTGTTGACCCCTACCCCAAATGATCATCTTTCCCTCATTCTTCTTTCTCTTCCCACCTCATCCATACTCTCTTCTTCCCTCCCGCTTTTTTTTTTTTTCCACTCTTCCTTCCCGTCTCCCTCCCCACATTTTCCACATGTCTCTTTCTTTGTCCTTCCCTCCTCGAAGGTGGCTGAGTGGTCAGCGTCGCTGATTGCGAAGCTGCCGGCCATTAACGCCAGGGTTTGAATCCTGGTGCGGGCAGGTGGCGTCACTCAACTCAGGTGTCCAGCCACCCTTAATAGGTTGGTAAATGAAATCAGTATCTAGGCTACCACCTAGGGAAGGTAACTGTGGTAACCTTGATGATTTGGTGGCCTTGTATCTCAGGATGTTGAGTGAAAAACCTGCCACAGGCTCAGAGACCTATGTTATGGAGATGAGCACAGCGGGTAAGTGCCTCATGGCGTCTGCCCCCACCCTACCTTGCCTTACCTCCTTGTCTCTCACACCCTCCCGTCCCACTCTACTCATCCCCCAACCCTCTTTCGCCATCTCCGTCCTCCTGCCTTTCCATTCTGTCCTCCTGTCCTTCTCTTTCTCTCCCCACTCTGTCCTCCTATCCTTCTCTCTCTCCCCATTCATCCCTCACTTTCCTCCCTTCTATTTTTCCTTCCTCCCTCACAACGCTTCCATCCCTCCCGACTCTTCCCTTCCCCTCACCCCATCCTTCCCTTCTTCCTTCTCCATCCGTACTCCTTCCACTTCTATCCCCTCTTCTCAACCCTACCCTCCCTCTCGTCCCGTACTTTCCCATCTGAATTCCCATTTCTGAGTCTTACCTTTCCTCATTCCACCTCTCCCCCTTCCCCTGTTTCTATCTTTATCTATCAATTGCCAGACTCCTTAATCCCGTAAGGGATGGCCACAAACAAAGCGCCTCCATGTCGCCCTGTCCCCCGCCATTTCACTGCCCTGCTCCCAGCTCACACCCCCATCTCTCATGTACTTCTCCACTCCATCCCTCCATCTCATCCTTGGGCTCCCTCTTCCTCTCCCCCCCCCTCCATCTCACTCACAAACACTCTCCTCGTCAGTCTCTCGCTCTCCATCCTCTCCACATAGCCAAACCGCCTCAGCGTTTTTCTCCTAACGCTTCTTATCACATCCACATCCACACCACAACGCTCCTTCACTACCTCATTTGCCAGTCTGTTTCTCCATGTGACTCCACATGCTTTTTTCAAATAACGCATTTCTACTGCAGTCTTTCTTGACTTGTGTCCCTCCAGCAAGGTCTAAGCTTCACATCCATACGTTAGAGTTGGTATCACAATACTGTACTGTCATGCAGTAACTTTTTCACTCCCATGCTCACTTCCCTGTTTCTGATCACTGCTTTCAAAGAACCAGCAACTATTCTTCCTTGTTGTACACTTTCAAGCACATCACCCTTTAAATTTCCATCCTTACTTATCACACTACCAAAGTACTTAAGCGCACTCACATTTTCCATTTCCGCCTCATCCAGTGTCACTGTGCATTCAGTGACTTCATTTCTTTGGAAGACCATAACTTTACTCTTCCCTACATTCACCTTTAGATTCCGGTTCTTACACACTCTCCCAAAGTCATTCACCAAGCCTTGCAGTTCCCCTTCGTCTTCACTTAACAAGACAGTATCATCTGCAAACAAGAGTACAGGAGTTTCCACACACTGCCCTCTATCATTAGGGCCGCTGCAACATCCACTGCCCTACCTTGTATCTCTTTTATAACTCCATCCATATACATATTGAACAACCATGGAGACATGACACATCCCTATTTCAATCGAACCTTCAAACAGAAAAATTCATTCAGTTCACTGTCCACATGCACTTCAGCCTTAGCACCCTCATACATACTCCTCACGGCATTAAGCATCTTCCCATTTACTCCATATATTCTCAGTACATTCCACAATCCTTGTGTATCCACCCTGTCATATGCTTTCTCCAAATCCATGAAGGCCACACACAACTTCTTTCCCTTCTCTAGAAACTTTTCCACTAAAGACCTAAGAATGAATATCTGATCTACACAACCTCTTCCCATCCTAATACCTCCCTGTTCTTCTCCAACTAATTCCTCTGTTATTTCCCTAACTCGGTCAATAATTATCCTACCATATACTTATCCTATTACTCTAAGAAGACATGCCCCTATGATTACCACACACCTCTTTTTCCCCTTTTCCTTTGTACAGGGAATAATTATACAAATGCCCCTATGATTACCACACACTTCTTTTGCCCCTTTTGATTTGTACAGTGGAATAATTATACCGGTACCTGACTTCCAATCCTCCGGGACTTTACCTTCCTCCCAGGCCAATCTGCACATCTTCCACATCCATTCTACTACTGTCTGTCTCCCGTGCTCCAGCATTTCACCATACACTCCACTCCTGGGGTTTTCCCCATTTTGACTTTCTTCATTGCTTCCACAACATCCATCATACTGATTTCTTCCTCTCTTCTCACATCCCTCCTTCTTCCAGCCATTCCCCTGCCACTTATACAGGCATTACTTTCATTCTCTCTATACACAACAGTTCCTTAAAGTGTTCTTTCCATCTGCACACTTCTTCTCCCTTCTACACTAGTAATCTACCATTTTTGTCTTTCACTCCCCGACTAACTTGTTTAACATCCTGTCTAACTTTCTTTACTTCTTTCCAAAACATTTTCTTACATTCTCCCCACTTTAAACTCAAATTCCTTCCAAATTCCTCATCCACTCTCTTTTCACTCTCTCTTACTAATCTTTTCACCACTCTCTTCCTCTGTACATATATCTCTCTCTTCTGTCTCTCAAATTCCTCCACACCCCTGTTTCTCATCCAGTCACCAAACGCTTTCTTCTTTTGTACCACAGCCTGTCTCACCTCTTCATTCCACCATGCTGTTCCTTACACCCCTTTTCGTCTTCTCTTCACCCCGCACACCACCTCACATGCTGCACAGATTTCTTCTTTAAATATCTTGCACACACCTTACACGTCCCCCACGTCCTGTTTCTAAAGCTGAATGAAATTGGCAATACCAAGAGTAAAACACCTCTGTCAGCCTAATTCACTTGTCCCATCCTGTTCCGAGCACTGTCTTCCAGCCTAACCATATTTCACGTATTACCGGACCCTCCCAGGGGCCGGCCAAGGAACGGAGTCGTCTCTGAGTCAATTTAACCAGGATAGTCACACGTTGTAATCGTACCCCAGCCAACCCCGTGGCGCACCACCTTTGTCGCTTCATAATACTAGGTCTCTCATTTGAACATCGTGTTTACAGCCTCCAGATGTATAAAATATGTAAACAGAATACATTTACACATGGAAAAAAGATACGGATAACAAGACAAGTAAATAAACACAAACAAATGCGAATAGTTTTCCAGTTTGTAGACCTCTGGCATCCCACATCAAGCCATGCATATCTCTCTCTCTCTCTCTCTCTCTCTCCATGTGGTCTTAAAACTGGATGGAGATACATTAACTGCCTCTCGCCCTCGTTCTCTCCCTCCCCTAGTTCTATGTCTCATGTGTCCAGCAAATAATAGGGAACGCAGAGCTACTCATCTAACCTCTTTAATATCGTTTTGCTATCAGCTGGCGATTTTTTTTTTTACCTTTAGCTAAGGAAAGGCCACATTTAGACTATACACTGCAATTTTCGTGTCCGTACTATAGAATGGACATAAATTAGTTAGAAAAAGGTACAGAGAAGAATGACAAAAATGGTACATGATATTCGGAACCTTTCATACGAAAACAAACTGAAATTACTAATTCTGCACATATTAGAAGGGCGTAAGGTAAGGGGAGACTTAACTGAGGAGCTTTAGTGGATGAAATAAATAAGGGAGATGTTAGCAAGGAATTTAAAGTGAGCATGCTGGACAGAACTAGAAGTAATGGTTTCAAACTGATAAATTCCGTATTAGTAAGGAAATAGGCAGAAGTTGGTTTGGCAGTAAAGTATTGGACGAATGAAATAAGCTACGTAGTGAAGTTGTTGCTGCCCCTCCCATTGAGAGTTTCAAGCATAGCCTAGATAAGCATATGACAAGTATGGCTTGGATATAAACAAAAATCTAATAACCGGTACTAATTCATTACTTTTCCTTTTCAGGTTTCGCTGTGATAGCCTCTTCTCTCCTTTCGCATTTTGCTATATAATTTCCACACTAATTGACTGCGTGGTGTTCCTTCTCACTTTCCTGCCGGTTTCAACTGAACGATTTCGTGGGCGGTGGACAACCTTCTTCTTTACTATCCATGTCTTACTGTAGTATTTCGTCACTCTTGTATGGGCCTCCTAGTATGGGCGAACTGGTCTACTGTAGTAATCCTCTCTTGTTTTCTTATGTACAGAAGGAATTATATGCATTTTCCTTGATTTAAGTACCTTCTGTACAATAACATTTTCCTGCTATGAACAGATTTATTTAGTTTATGAAAGACACATGGTACTGAAGGGATTAAAAACAGTTTCCGCTGATAACTTGAGCATGATGACGTGTGTGGCTGCTTCGTCATTGTTTCCGTCAAACGATTTTATCCATCTATAGAAGGACACATCATAGTAGAGGGATTAATGTACAGTATAATTTGCCATATTTTTAATCTCTCTTCGATGGCTAGGATGTGGATTGAGAAATAAGACGACTTACGTTAATGCCTATCCCCGGCAGGAGATTCTTTAAAACAGATAATGAAGTTATATGAGACCCTAATCTACTGACAACGATACACAACCGTTAAGTGTAAAGTGCAGGTCCCTATTTCATTTCTAGATAGGAACTGGCTGGGATAAAATGACGCTGTCCAAAGGTTTCATGCATGGTTGGCTCTGGAGTTGACACAGGGACCTTTACTTTCCAGGCCGGGTATGCTTCTGATTACACCACCGCCACCAAGTTTAGAAAGTGTGGTTCTGAGATGCAGTTGTTCATCCACGCACTAAAAGATGGCGTCACACACACACACACACACACACACACACACACACACACACACACACACACACACACACACACACACACACACACACACAGGGGAAACTTGAATAAACCTGTCCCTCTTCTCAATCTCTGTAGTTCTGTCTTCTGACCTTTGTTAAACATAATCATTTCCTCATCACCGATTGGGTTTTTGTATTTTTAAAAGTTGTCAGAGGATTAATGTATTTCAAACTGTTTACATTTGTTCTATGAGTCAGTGTTGCATCCGTCATAATACTGAACAGGCAATTCATTCATTCATTCATTCATTTATTCATTCATACATACATACATACATACATACATAACTCAAGAATCATCCTTATTCACGAATTAGCCATTCACTCATTTGTTAGTGTTATTCATTATTATTATTCACTTTTCATTACCTCTGGCCACAATTAACGTATAGCCTTGAAGAAGTTATTCACGCCTTACTGACTGCTACTTTTTTTTTTTTATTAATTTATTCACTCATTACTACCATTCACGGTTTCGTTATCTCTAATCACCTGTCCATTCATTACCTTCTTCATTCAGTAGTCACGCTTCCCTTCAGCATCTTCATTCACGAGTTATTCATTTATTCACTCATTATTTGTATTCATAACGCATCACCTCCAGGCACGTGTCGACCCAGTATTTTCTTCATTCATGAGTTATTCACAAACACGAGCATCATTCACGAGTTATTCACACCTCCCAGAACCTCACTCAGGTGGTCGATTGAGAGCACACCTGTTGTTAGTGTGTGTGTGTGTGTGTGTGTGTGTGTGTGTGTGTGTGTGTGTGTGTGTGTGTGTGCAGGTGGTATGACGTCACGGCTCACACACCTGGGCTGACTCATGCTCCTGGAGGGTCAGTTGGGGGAAAAGGTTAGAGGGGGAGGGGGAGGGGGAGGATGTAGAGAGGAGGGTAGGGGAGGAGAACATGGGGAGGGGAGTAGGAGGAGAGGGAACAAAGAAGAATTTGGAGAGAGAGGGGCAGAAGGTGAGGAAAGTAATTAGAGAGACGTATAAGAGGAGAATTTGGGGATGGATGAAATGGAAAAATAAAAAGGAGATAAGGAAGTGTTGATATAAAGAACTGTTCATGTAAATTTCATTAAATCAGATTTTAATATACTTCCACATGCCCCTATGATATTCCATGAAAACCCATTTTTCCTAAATGAGATCGGTCTGCCATATACTCATAATGAAAGACGGATATCAGAGCCAAACTGGTGATATGTGAAGGCGTGTGGCACGTTTGGGGACTACTGGACCTCAGAGAGCTGACTCACTAAGTCTCTGCCAAGAATCGAACGCATAAATGAATAAAACGGTGCAGAACGTGGGGAGTGGAGAGGTGAGGGAGGAAAAGAGTGAAGAATATAGAGGCAAGGGTAGGGAGAAGGGGTAGGGAGGAGAGAGAAGGAAGACTGGGGAGAGAATAGAAAGAGGGAGAGAGAAGGAGTTAGCTTGAGGGAAACAGAAGACGGAGTTTGGGAGGGGGGAGGAGAAAATGAAGGCTTAGGATTAATGCCTGTTGCCTGCATAAATGTCAATAAGACATAATGTCGGTTTCTGCCATGCCAGTCTTCCCCCATTAACGATAAGCAAGTGTTAAATTTACAACCCAGGACCCTGAATTAGTCATAGACTGTAAGACGCTGCGGTAAGAAACATATCCAAAAGCTTCATGGTGTCCTCGGGAAGGGAACACGGGACTTCTCGGTCGCGTGCCGAGTGTGCTCTCGATTACATCACCGCCACACCTGGAGAGTGGTGGAGGAGGTGAAATGAGGAGGAAGAGGAGTGGAAAGGGAGAGGAGGGTAAGGGTAAGGGAGGGGCAACTCTGTGACTTGGTCGGTTTGATACTGGGCTCACGTCTTGGGTTCGAGCCCCACTAACTGCAACTGAGTTTGTGTGGTGGATCTTACAAGTTAACACCTGTCCACAACAACCATTCTGCACCATAACACTGTCTGTCACTTTCTTCTGTTTCATCGTCAGTACCTAGTATGTACTCAGCCTTACTGTGTACTGTATAGTGTCACTGTTCTGCGTTTCCTGTTTGTGCCTCTATATGTCCTGCCATACAACTGTTTCACCGTCTGTCCGTTGTGTTGGTCTTATCATGATCTGCTTCACCTCCCATGGCAGTGTTTCACCGTCTGTGCATCATATCTAACCTTCCATACCACTGTATCACCATGAGCCTTGCGTCTTCCCTTCCCTCCCATTAACCCCCCTGTGACCAAATATTAGAGATGAGGAGTAATACGGATTTTGCTGAGGTAGGATAAGGGGAAGAGGAAAGGGCTTAGGATTAACGCTTATTCACTGCACGAAAGTCAATACGGCGGGCAGTCAGTTTCACCAAGTCACGGTTATTCCCTAGAGAACCACACGCAACAGTCGAATTTACATGCAGGTCCCCCGTTGTGCTGCTGGGTGAGTAAGACATAGTGGAAATAAACTTTGTCCAAGAGGGTGAAAGAGGAGACAGAAGGAGAGAGACAGAGTAACGAGAAAATTGGTAGAAGGTGAAGCAGAGAAGGAGAAGAGGAAAAGGTGGAGGAGGAGAGGTGGAGGGGAGAGAGGGGTAAGGAGAGTGAGGAGAGGGAAGGGTGATCTGACAGGAAAAAGGAAGAGAGGGAGAGGAAGAGGGGGCGAGAGGTAAGAAGAGAGAAGGGGGGGAGGGAGAAGGGGGTGATCTGAAAGAAGAAGCTTACGTCACTGGCTGATTTTAGTGTTGTGTCAGACTTGGGTCACTGATGAACTAGTATTAACGGTACACACACACACACACACACACACACACACACACACACACACACACACACACACACACACACACACACACACACACACACACACACACACACACACACACACACACACACACACACACACACACTCTCTCTCTCTCTCTCTCTCTCTCTCTCTCATGTACTTTGGTAACGAGGTGGTAAGTTTTTTTTATCACCTCTATGAGACCGAATCTGTGTGTGTGTGTGTGTGTGTGTGTGTGTGTGTGTGTGTGTGTGTGTGTGTGTGTGTGTGTGTGTGTGTGTGTGTGTGTAGTACATTACCTCTTTCATCCCTGCGTCTGATGTCATGTTTGAAGGTGACATCATGGTACGGGGTGATGTCATGAAGTCTGGGATGGTTGTCGATGAGGGTGGGGTCGGGGTGCGGGAGGTGGAATGTGGAAGAGTGTGTTGGGAGGGCAGTAGACTGGCAGGGGAGGGTTAGCATTAGTCACGTATAATGTTAACACTAACCGCTCCGATACAAGGACGTCTTATATTATCATCATCATCATCATCATCACTATTATTATTATTATTATTATTATTATTATTAGCCATCCATCCATCCATCATCCAATCCTACATTGCCCTATGAGGAGCGTAGGAGCCCTGGGCTAGGCAGTTGGTCCCGACATTTAAGATGAGAGTGACCAGCCTCACTCATCCCTGAGTGGCATTACGTGAGCAATCATTATTTTTATTATTATCACTATTATTATTATTATTATTATTATTATTATTATTATTATTACTATTATTATTATTATTATTACTATTATTATTATTATTATTATTATTATTATTATTATTAATATTATTTGTTATTATTATTATTTTTGTTGTTGATGTTGTAGTTATTCTTGTATCTTACAGAGTCCTGTGGTAGGTGGAGGCACCCACCATCCACTTATGTGACATAGTGCTACTTGCAGTTCCACACCGTGTGACAAACCAAGTAATGTCCTGCAACCCATGAAACCAATTACGACGTTGGTGGTAACCATGTAACTATATGACGCCTTGCGGTCCAGTGAGTTTGGGCGCTCCACCGGATTGGGCCTTTAGAGTTTACATCCGAGGGGTTTAATTTTCATTTACTACTACTCATGGACGAGCGAGGCTGGTCACCCTTGTCTTAAATATTACGACTGAGTAGCATATCCTCGGGTTTCCTAGTTCTTGTTGGGGCTTTGAGCAGAAGGGGTTAATGACGGGAACATTTAACCTCATCAGTTCGAAAAGTGTCTCCTAAGCTGGACGGAATCTTAAGAAGGAAGCAGAAACAGAATACACTGTACGTTATGGCAATGAAGTGACTGACCTTTTCACTGCCATAACGTCAGTAGTGTCAAGACGATTTTATTCAGCTTTGGAGAAGACTTTTCAAATTTGAGGATGCAGATCTAGTTTTCATTAACTCCTTCACTACGTGGGAGATCTGCTGAGTTGAACAAATGGTTTGACTTTATACCAAATCGAGGACTTCCTCCAGCTGGAGTGATTATTTTTGTGACATTGTTCAGGCACCAATTCGAATCCCCAACAGGGTGCTGGAGGGTTTGCAGTTATGCACTTTCGGCAGGAGAGGAGGGGGGGGGAGTGTTATTATCTTTAATCCCGGGAATCCAGTGCTGATATCAGGCGATTTTATTCAGCTTAGGAGAGCACTGATGGGATGTGTGAAGACTAACGCCAACCATTCCAGTTCGAAAAATCTCTCGAAAGCTGCATAAATCAACATTGAGAAAGACAGAAATATAAAAAATGCCGTCAGTTTGAAGTTGCTGAAATTTGGAGAGATTTTTTTCTTATTAAGAGGTTATAAAAGACTCCTGACCTCCTCACAACCAATCGTGTCATGGTGGTGAAACGGTTGTCAGTGAATCATAGGTATAAGCTAGAAATATCTCCTTGGTTACTAGTCAAATTTATCCTTCAGACAACACTTGCCCATAAACTAAGCTGAGAGGGGTTAGGGATGTCAAGGTAAACACACTATAATAGGGGAACCTGCCCTGGGGAATTTACACCTTACAATAGATAACAAGGCAATGGCTCTCCTCACTGGCCTTTGGTGAATATAATTACGCAGGGCCCAGTGAGTAACGCCCTAGGTCTTGTTATGGAATTTCATTTTTCTTAATATTCACCTACACGAGAGCTGATGTTGTGTGTGTGTGTGTGTGTGTGTGTGTGTGTGTGTGTGTGTGTGTGTGTGTGTGTGTGTGTGTTCACTTATCCCTTAGTATGTACGTATTTAAACGTTATAAAAGGAACGTGTGTGTGTGTGTGTGCGTTCACTTCTGCCTTAGTATGTGCGTATTCACACGTTATAAAAGGAACATCTGTGTGTGTGTGTGTGTGTGTGTGTGTGTGTGTGTGTGTGTGTGTGTGTGTGTGTGTGTGTGTGTGTGTGTGTGTGTGTGTGTAGCTGCAGGCAATAATTTTTCCTAAGCTAACCTAATGAGATACTACAAACCTAATTAATGGTAATCTAAATGGCAGAAATACCTTCATTACTGAGAAACCCGCAGTTGTAAAGGAATTATTGACAGAGAATGAAGGGGTGCGAAGAATGATAAATTTGAACGTGTGTGTGTGTGTGTGTGTGTGTGTGTGTGTGTGTGTGTGTGTGTGTGTGTGTGTGTGTGTGTGTGTGTGTGTGTGTGTGTGTGTGTGTGTGAACAAGTGTGAATATCCGAACATATGTGAATGTATGTTTGTATCTGTGTGTATTTGCGTCTTTGTGTAACAGTCTGATGTTAGTGGTGTGTGTGTGTGTGTGTGTGTGTGTGTGTGTGTGTGTGTGTGTGTGTGTGTGTGTGTGTGTGTGTGTGTGTGTGAGAGAGAGAGAGAGAGAGAGAGAGAGAGAGAGAGAGAGAGAGAGAGAGAGAGAGAGAGAGAGAGAGAGAGAGAGGGAGAGGGAGAACTCAGAATCAGAAAACTTTACTCCATTGTACAGTACAATAGTTTTCCTTTAATGTATATAACGCTATATACAAGTACGAGATATTTTATACAGTTAAAATAATATTACGTGTATGACTAAAACCAGGCAGAACATCAAGAGCAAAATTCAGGTATACCAACCTTTATGAGGAGTATCATTTGTTAAATTATGACACTCTTCCTTACCTAATAAACAGCGCTCTAGAGAATATTTAGAACGAGACAGTCTAGCACTGAATTTTACACTGACAAAGATTGTTCCTGGTTTTAGGCCCAAGAACAGATAATGAAAGCTCACGAGTTGGTGTTTGTCCTCAGAACATGAAGTTCATCTTACTGCCTCGTTGTATGAACCATTCAGGATATGCTCCATACAGTACCCTAAACACAGTAAATGATATCTCTTAAGCATGTCTGTCCTTTAGTTGCAACCACTCTGCCTCTGTCAGAATAGGTCAGACACGATCAGAGTTATTCGCTTCACCTACTACAACTTTTGCTGGATAGTTATGTAGTTTTTTATCTTGATGAAGTAAAGGCTGGGTTGATTGTTTCCCATATTCTAAAACAAAGGTCAGTTAAACTGAGGACAACTGCTTGAACTTTTGTGATCCTTGTTGCCTTTTCAAATTTCTCTTTGATCTTATTTTGGCTATTTAGGATTCGAGTAACTTTGTTCCTCATTTAATGAATGTGCGTGTTAAAGACCATCTGGTAATCGAAGTATACTCCCAGGTTTTTGACGTGTTTGCTGGGACGGATGCTGTTACCATCGAAGCGAATGGTTGTGGCATTAGGTATTCAGCATAATAACTGACGTGTTTCGATAAACATTTTTTTTAGTTAAGCAGTAAACTGCATCTGAGAAAATAATTTTTAGTTTTGCATAATGATACCACAGCTTTATTAATGAGGTTTTCAGTGTTATTGATAGTGAAACTATGAACAAAATGGGTGTCATCAGCACATTGCGCTAAACAATCATTAACTACGTCCGCTATGTGAGTCACGTTTATAAAAAAAAAAAAAAAAATCAGACATAGAACTAGGTCTTCAGCCGCGCCACAACTTGTTTCAGTGTTAGTAAAAGACATACAATTAAGTAGGACAGTCTGGGTTTTTTGTAGCAACCTTTATCCAGAGTGAATCCACTTTGCCCTTATAACATGTCAATAAGGATGGTATGACTTACACTGTCGAATGTCTTTAACAGGTCACCCAGACGCCTTTGACAGATCGCAGAGAGAGAGAGAGAGAGAGAGAGAGAGAGAGAGAGAGAGAGAGAGAGAGAGAGAGAGAGAGAGAGAGAGAGAGAGAGAGAAGTGGGAGGTGGAAGGGAGGAAAAAAAAGTGAAGGAAGGAGGGTGAGATGGAATGAGGAAGAAGGGAAAGGGGGAGAAGGAAGGGTAGAGTGAGGTGAAGGGAAGAAGGGAGAGAAAGAGAAGGCGGTGGAAAGGGGAGAGTAAAGAAAGGAGGGAGAGGGAAAAGAGAGTAAAGGAAGGAGGGAGAGGGAAAAGAAAGGGCGAGGAAGTATAAAGGTGTGGGAAAAGGAAAGACAAGGTAGGAAGGAGGAGGAAAGGAGGAAAGGAGGGAGTTAGGGGAAGGTAAGGATGAGAGGGAAGGAAGAGTGAAAAAAATGGAAGAAGAGAGGGAGAAAGAAAGGGTACAAGCAGGAGAATAAAGTTTGGGAACGGAAGGGAAGGGAAAGTAGAGGGAAAGGTGAAAGAAAGAGAAGAAATGAAAGGAAAGGAGCGAAAGGAAACGGAGGGAAAGAAGATAGGGAAGGGTAGGATAAGAGGAAGTGAAGGCGTTGGTGGGAGGGAGTGAGGGGACTATTTAAGTAGATGAGACTTACACACGTATGTCTGTATATTCAACAGCGTGCCTGAGAGACTAGCATGTGTAATTAGACTATGCAACAGATACACACTGAAAATAATACAAATATATGCACCAACTTCTCAAAGCATAGATGAAGAAATAGAGACATTCGGTGACGACATGTCGTAAAAATACCCCCGCTAATACCAATACACCAGTCCTGTATGAGACAACCCTAGCATGTATTCAGTATGGACGGTGGGTGTTAGCGCCGAAGTGGTGACATGTAGAGGTGTATGGTATGTGGGAGGACTACTGGGCCTTGAAAGCAGGCTGTGAAGCCTATGCCCGGAGTCGGTCACATAAAAAAAAAATTATGGAAGAAGAAAAGACCAGATATACTATACTCAGCAGTGACTTCAAAGCAAAATTGGCAAATCGAAAAGTGGAGAAGCATATAGAGGAAAATTCGGAGAAGGAGAGAGGACTGACAGAGGTGAAATGGTGGTAAATTTTGCTGAAATGTATAACATGAGAATAATTAACTCATTCTTCCACAAAAGAACATGGAGAAAATGGCCTAGAGAAGCCCAAATGGAGAAACAATGAATGAAACCATCTTCCCTATAGCAGATGAGAACAACACTACCACTAATGCCACAGTTATCAGCAAAGTAAATACAGGAAGTGACCGTAGATTGGTGGGCTGCACAGCTAGATTAAGTTTCGGAAGTGAAAAGGAGCTGATAAAAAAAAAAAATACCCACTGAAAGTAAGCGAAGTCAAAGCTACCACTCAGTGGAAATAACGAACAGATCTCAGGCTGTAAGTTACACAGTGTGTGTCGTTGATGAGTTGAACGGGAGACTACTTAAAATATTAAGAGAATCAGCTGAGGTATAAGGGAAAGCAAATACAACGAAAGCCAACAAATATTAAAAAATGACCCAAGATCGTGAAAGTAAAAACAATGAAGGATGAAAAAGAAAGAGCATGATTTAATAAGTTTATCATAAAGAGACAAGAGAAAGAAAAGGAGAAAGAATCATGGAACGGATCAAAGAAACAGTCATAAAAGGAAAAAGTCTGAAACAGGTCCGAAAGAATATGGCACTAGGAAAGCAACAAATTATTTCATTGAAACACAAAACTGATGAAGCTATCAAGTGCAGAGAGATGAAGAAAAGAGGTGAAAAATTTTTCATGGAATTGTATGTATCAAAGACAGTAGTACCAACAGTTGACTTTTCAGGTAATGTAGGTGAAATACCACAGGTAACACCAGATAAGTAAACTTTACTCATAAAAGTATGAAAAGTGGGAAGGTCTCAGGAGAAGATGGAATAGTAACAGATTTACCGTCGGATGCCGGGTAGAAGTTCAAAACAGGTTTGCCAACTTATTTTTCCAGAGTATAAAGAAGAAAATTCCCAGAACACGATGTAATGCAACGGTTACTTTGCTCTACAAGACAGGCGACTCAAAATATCTTAGTAACTGTCGACCTATCAGCTTATTATCAGATATTTACAAACTCTTCACTAAAGTCCTTACGAACAGAATAATAACAAATTTGGAAGAAAGCTAACCTCGTGAGCAGGCAGGATTCCGAAGCAGTTATTAGACTACTGATCATCTACACACAGTGATTCAAGTAATTGAGAAAACTGCAGAATATAATAAACCACTGCGCTTGGGTTTTGTTGATTACGAAAAGACTTTCGACACAGTGGAGCACAGAGCAATTATAAACTTATAACGGGAACAAGGAGTAAACGAGAACATTGTAAAACTGCTCGAAAACATATGTAAATAGGGAAATGCAACAGTTAAGTTACATAAAGACTCGGAGAAATTAAGATTGAGAAGGGCGTGCGTCAGGGAGATACAGTTTAATCAAAATTGTCGACAGTATGCCTTGAATGGATTTTCATAAAGTTGGAATGGGAGAATAAAGAAGTAAATATAGGTGGAGAAAACATAAACGATTTACTTGCAGTTTCCATTGTCCTGATTTCAGAAACAGCAGAGACAATGCAAGAAGTGCTGAATGACCTAAACAGAGAGAGAGCTTCGAAGTGGGGCTAACAATGAGCCTGAATAAAAGTAATGTTTAATGCAAATAAACCAAATAGCGTCACCAAAATATATGAAGACACTCTTGAAGAAGTTAAGCACAATTACTTGGGGCAAATATAAATAAATCAATATATATATATATATATATATATATATATATATATATATATATATATATATATATATATATATATATATATAAATACCCCCGCTAATACCAATACACCAGTCCTGTATGAGACAGCCCTAGCATGTATTCAATATGGACGGTGGGTGTTAGCGCCGAAGTGGTGACATGTAGAGGTGTATGGTATGTAGGAGGACTGCTGGGCCTTGATAGCAGGCTGTGAAGCCTATGCCCAGAGTCGGACACATAAAAAAAATATATATATATATATATATATATATATATATATGTGTGTGTGTGTGTGTGTGTGTGTGTGTGTGTGTGTGTGTGTGTGTGTGTTTTAAATGAGGTTGCGTTGTTTTAGGGACACTAGAATAGCATACAGATAAAGTTATTCACACAATAATTACAAAGACAGAGGCAATGCATAGGAATCAATGAAGGAAATGAGTGGTGGGGTTTCCCAGAGGGTAATTCCCCTAATGTCAAATGATGCAGCTGGTATGGAAGCACAATAGCTATGCATCTGTCACTGAGGAAGGGATGTGACGTATGTACGGAGTTTACCGGGGAAGTTTAATGGTGTGGGGGTAGTGGTGGGCCAAGGAGGGGTGTGTGTCGTAAGGTAAGACTGTTCAGTGTCCTTGGTGATGGCACCACCGGGGGCGTGTTCTTCGTGCGGTAGGATATTCGAGGTGGGGTTCTTTGGCTGCAGACCCAGTGCTGCAGGGGACAGTTGGATATGACGCTGGACTAGCGCAGGAGGGTCACTGGTGGAGTGCCGATTTCCTTAGATGGACTGACACTGTGATGTGTCGGCCTCTGAGTAATCCATGGAATTGCTGCCTTGGAAATCTTCGATTCGCATGACCACTCCAAGAGGAAGTGACTGTGATATATTGAAGTGATGTTTGGGTTAGAGCGTTGTATCTCTCCACTGCTAAGGTCGTGGTTGTCACAGGTTGTGCCGGAGTCAGCTGAACTGTCGTCTTAGGAATCAGGGGAGCCGAAGCTATGGCTCCTGTGGACGTAGGGCGACCTGAGGCCACGTCCACTATCCTTATATAATCTGTTCTCTTCGAAAATGGACTTGGCCTTGCCGTGGCCAGACTTAATAAAAGGCTACAATGTTATATCCAGCAGTTTCACTTAAGACATTCATTGCATGACTGTACGACGTCTTAAGAAATTTAAGTTGGGATGACATTAACAACGAACGATTGAACAGTCTTCAGTTTGCTGACGACGAAGTTCTTTTCCTTGCATCATGGGAGGAACTACAAGAACTGATGGTTAATCTTGAGATAGATTTGAAAATGAAGAAGTGTTTAACAGACATGTTCAGTCCTTTGCAGTCGAAATAGTTGATAATTAAGAATATGTTGAAGAATAAACATACTTAGGACAGGTAGTTCAGACAGTCCCATTTTATGACTACGAAATCAAGCAAAGAATAACAGTAGAATGAAGGGCATTTGGTAAAGCGATATAACTACATCAAGCAAAGCCAACACTCTACTGTATATGTAAAAAAAAAAAAAAGTCATTCAGTGTCGTTCCTCTTCTCACTTATGGATCAGGGAGATGGAGTTTAACAAAGTCCTTGGAAGGTAAACTTGCCAGTGATCAAAGAGGACTCTGTTGGGTATCACATGAAGAGGTAATAAGATAACTTCCCAGATAAGGAAACGAAAACAGATGATATAATAAAGCGTAAATGGATGTGTGCAGGTAACGTCCATAATACAGGTAACAGATGCACAGAAAGGGAGTGAGAGTAAAGGGCAGAGATTGAATAAGATATAGAATTGAAATCATATTCGCTAGGACTGGATGGAACAAGCTACATCCAACAGATCAGAGTGGGAGATGCCAGAGGTTTCCGTGCCCAGGCTGGAGGTGATGAGCTTTCCTTTTTTCTATCTGTGTTTCTGTCTTTTCCTCTGTATAGTTAATATTATGTTAGTTTAATGCGTGTATGAATGCACTCCTGCTATCAGTCTACTTGTCTGTCTATTCATCTATCTATCTGTCTGTCCGTCTATCCGTCTGTCAATGTCTATTTATATATCTGTCTGTCTGTCTGGATCTACAGTATCAGTTTACTTATTACTTTAACCCCCTCCCCCACTGGCATTACCAGGTTTGCCTTGCAATTATCAGCACGAATTCAGAGAGAGAGAGAGAGAGAGAGAGAGAGAGAGGGGGGGGTGAGGAAGGGAAATGGGAAGACGAGAGTGGGAAGGGGAAGGAAAGTAGAGCCAGAGCCGCCTGATCCTGACTCGTTTTATCCGGATACCCGTTCAAGGACTTGCTATCCCACTCCAGGTCATACAAGTTTAAGCCAGTTGAGTCCGTATGCAGTCCGGCACACCCCAACGTGCTTGTTCTTATAAACAACCACTTGATATCACAAACCCGCAGCCGATTACAAGATGCTGTACTCAGTTTTAGTATTCATGCAAGTAACTGATGTTTACAAGTCACAAGACCTTCAGAAATATCAACTTAATTGCAACTAACTGGGTAACTTCTGAATGTGAGTAAAATTAGTAACTGAGGGAAGAAGAAAGCAGAGATGAGTCAGAGAAGAACAAGCTGTAGACAATTATAAGTAGGTGAGTAGCAGGATATATTAAGAACGAGAGTTAGTATGGGTTACGGGTGAGGAAGGGCTCGAGTATGAGGGAATTAAATGTGAGTGTGGTGGTGGACGTGCAGGGGTGACCGTGGTGGTGGGTGTGGGGAGACTGCTAAAGAGGGGGGACTGCGTGGGGAGGGACAGGTGGGTACTGGGCCCTCTCCAACTCTGCTATATGAATACATGACACACACACACACACACACACACACACACACACACACACACACACACACACACACACACACACACACACACACACACACACACACACACACACACACACACACACACACACACACACACAGGTATAGTCTCTCTCTCTCTCTCTCTCTCTCTCTCTCTCTCTCTCTCTATATATATATATATATATATATATATATATATATATATTATATATCTATATCTATATCTATCTACCTATCTATCAATCAATCAATCAATCTCTCTCTCTCTCTCTCTCTCTCTCTCTCTCTCTCTCTCTCTCTCTCTCTCTCTCTATATATATATATATATATATATATATATATGAGGGGTGCCCGGCGTTGCCTGGGTAAAACTCTATGATCCCACATACCGGCATTGCCTGGGACCCTGGATGGCCTCACTCAATGTGGGAGAAAACTATCGTGGTCCCATTTTACCCATTGAACATGTGTTCCTCCTTGTTCCAATTTCTCCAGGGATAAATTCCTCATGGTCTTATTCCGATCATGAACCCCTTTTCCCACTGTCCACCCACCCTTCAACCCTTCCCACCCACCCTTCAACCCTTCCCACCCACCCTGCCCAACCACTTCCCCGCCTGGCCCAACCACTCCCCCACCCATCCTGCCCACCCACTCACCCACCCAACCCTGCCCACTCAGCCAATCCACCCTGTCACACCACACTCATCCTAGCACCCTCCCTCCCGTCCCACCCACCCTACCCCACCACACTCACTCTGGTACCCTCTGACCTACTCCACCCACCCTGCCTTTCCACACCCACTCATCTATTCTACTCTGCCTACTCACTCACACGCGGATTATACGATTCAGCAGTTCATCTGAATTATGTTTTCTGATTCCAGCCTTCAAATTTGCACTTGAGTTTCTTCTCGGCCAGCCTGCTCCGCCCGACGCTCCGACACGTCTTTAGACCCACCAAAAAAAGTGTGGTTCAATTAGAATCAACAGAGGGACACTATGAAATCCACATTTTTGTAATTTTAACAAGGTTTTGGACAACTCTAATGTAAAAATTAAATTTAGTTTTAACTTTATGTGAATGATCATTCAGTATCAATAACCTTCAGTAGTTCCAAGTATGTGATTCATTACTTCATGTAAATTATGTTTTCTGAGGCCAGCCTTCAAATTTACACGTGACTTATGCTCGCCCAGCCTGCTCTGCTCCGAGGTTCTGAAAAGCATCATTAGACGCACCGAAAACCGTGTAGTTCCAATATGGACCAACAGAGGGACAACAAGAAAATCCACCCATTTGCAATTGTAGCAACGCTTGGCAAAATTTATGCAACTGTAATGTAAATTAGCCGTTAAAAAGTTACACCTGTTAAAACTGTTTAGAAAGTTCTGTATGCATCCCCCTTGATTTCCATAGAGGACAGACTGACAGACCGACAGGCAGACATTCTCTTTTATATCTATCTATCTATATATCTATATCTATATCTATATCTATATCTATATCTATCTGTCTATCTATCTATAATGCCGCATTGTTTGTTTGTCCTTCAGTCACGCCCAAACCAAGGGCCAGAGACCCCCAGACCCATATATATTCTAAATCAGGGTGACCCAAGGATGATTTTAGGGGGTTCAAAATTCAGATCTTTGTCACTCGAGGTCACCAGTAGGGTGCTCGCCTTTTTGTCCCTGACAACGCCGGGTACCCCCGCAGCCCAATTTTTGGCATGGAAACTCACATGACCTCTAGTTCGGACATATCAACCTCCGAAGTCATTTGAGGTCACTGGTTGGAGGTCATTTGAGGTCACCGGTAGTAGTAAACAAGTGCGCACAAATACTGTGCGTTAGTCTGCTAAAGCTGAAATAGATAGTTCCTGGACCTCTTATAATCCCTCTTCAAAAGCATAAGAGGTACATGGTCTTTCTGGAGTAGAAAGAAAGGCTGAACTTGAGCAGATAGAATTAGAATGTTCGCCTATTTGGCCCAGCAACGCCAGGTACCCCTGCTAGTAGAGACAGGGAGAGAGAGAGAGATAGGTGGATGGATAGACAAATAGATAAACTGACTGACTGAGAGATTAATAGGTACGGTAGATAGTATCATGCAGCCCTTAAGTGCCTATTAAGAGTAGAGAGTCTGGACCTAGGTAACTAAATTCAGACGTTTAAGATCAGTGCCTAGCTGCTCATTCGTGAGTGGCCTTATATGGGCCAAAAACATAAACCTCGTCTCGGATCTTAGCCATTTTCGACCACATCCAGCTGGAAGGCTTTAACCTACAAGACCATTAGGCGTCCCTTTGTTTACCGATATTTAGGTACCAACAAGCGCAGTAAACGTTTCCCGGGCCTTTGAAAGCCATTTAGCTTGTCATTCAGCGTAGAGTCACCTGAAAAATATGCACACATACAGTATATAACACACAAACTAATGCAAAAAAATAATAATAATAATTTAATCAGTCTTGTTCTAATGCTGTCTACGACAAGGGGAAGGCCTGCAAAAGGTACCGGAACCAACCAACCTCTGAATCTCATCCTTTTTATGCCTCTGCCAGGAACCGTGCTAAGCCTGCTCTTTGCCCTGCTAAGAATAATTTCATTTGTACTAAATGCTCTGAACTCTCCGACTAAAATTCTTCCCACTCGTTTTGGCATCAAGCCAAAAACCTTTTAAACAACTTTACTTCATCATCCTTCCCTCCTCTTTTCAACTCTAATGGCTTTGTAGCTGTTTCTTCTACAGAAAAAGTAGAACTTTTTTGGCTCAGAGTTTCTCCTCCAATTCCACCATAGACGATTTCAGTGCTGTTCCTCCATCAACCCCCCCTCCTGACTGAATCATGACTGACATTAAAATTTGTTAAACTGATGTACTTTGTGCCCTCACTGGCCATAACACTAACAAGGCATATGGGCTGGATGGGGTCCCTCCTGTTGCTCTCTAGACCTGTACTTCTGTGCTTACTTCCTACTTAGGTAAACTTTTGCATTTATCTGTCAACTTGTACCTTTCCTTCTCTTTGGAAGTTTGCTCTCATTCAGGCTGTCCCAAAGAAAGGTAACCAATCCCAGTCCTCTATCTCCCAATTGCATTAACATCCTGTATTTCTAAAATATTCAGATATATTCTTAACAAAAAACATTTAAAACACCTTTCCTATTAGGACCTTCTTTCCAATCGCCAGTATGGGCTCCGTCAGGGATGCTCTGTTTTTAGTCTCACCTACCTTTTAGACTCCTGGTCAACCTCATTTCGGAACTTGGGCGAAAGCTTTGTCATTGCACTTGACATCTCAAAGCCTTTCGATTGAGTCTGGCATAAATCTTTAATTTCCGAACTGCTCTCATACGGTCTCTATCCCCCTGTGCCTTCATTTCTAGCTTCCTGTCTGGTCGTTCTCTAGCTGCCGTTGTAGGCGACCACTCATCTTGTACAGCTGTCAGTAATGATGTTCCCCAGGGCTCTGTCCTCTCAACAACCCTCCTCCTTTTATTCATCAGTGACCTTCTAAGCTGTACATCTAACCCTATCTGCTCATACACTGATGATTCCACCCTTCACATTTCCATTCGCATCCCATAGCGTCCATCTCAGCATTTTCTTCGACAAACAAGGGATGAGGCTATGGCACACCTAATGTCTGACGTGACTTTTAACTCTGATTGAGGTAAAAGTATTCTTGTTGTTTTTTATGCATCAAAGACTCAGTTCTTACATACATCAATTCGAGAAAATCTTCCACAGGAGTATCCTCTAATTTTTAACAATATCCAATTCAATCCTGCATCATCTTTAAACATACTTAGGGTTATAATTTTTTGGTAGGTATGTTGGAAAGATCGTATTACCTTTCTTGTAAAATCTGCATAGAGATTAGATGTGCCAAGCTGACTCTGTGCCTTCTTGATCCGAGCACAGTTGTTGACTTTATACACGGGTTTTATTCGCCCCTGTGTAGAGTACAATTGTCATGTGTGGAGAGGCTCTCCCAACACAGCTCTTCTCAACAAGGTGGAGTCAAAGGCTTTTTGTCTCATTAACTATCCTCCTCATACTGACTTCCTTCAACCTCTGTCTGTTTGCTGCAGTGTTGCATCTTTATTTCTTTTCTATCTCTGCTCCAGTGGTCACTAGTCCATTGAACTTTCTGCTTGCATCTCTCCACCACTATCGCGGGTGCAGAACAATACCTAGCAGCAAACTCTCATCCGTTTTCTGTCCAACTTTCTAATGCAGGAGTTAACTGTAACGCCCAGTCCTTCATGTACGCAACAGGTCAAGTTTGGAACTGTCTTCCTCTGTCAGTGTGTCTTACTGCCACTAACCTCCAGTCTTTCAAACGCAGTGTGTCCAAGCATCTCGAAATGAACGGATCTTGAATCTTGCTCTCTGTTATTTTGTCTGTATTTTTTTCTTGGAGGAAACAATCTTGCGGCCTTCTAGCTTTGCGTTCCTTGTTCCTTGCATATAAAAATGATACTGGTACTTACACACACACACACACACACACACACACACACACACACACACACACACACACACACACACACACACACACACACGTTACGGTGAATAATTATTGCTACAACGGTCGTGGTACATCACTTCTCCAGCGTAAGAACGTAGCCCAAATGCTGACCATTTACCTCACACTCCTATCCTACTTTAGTCTTTGTGTAGGTTTTCTCTGTGCTGAACGATTTTAATTTGCACAGAAGAGACATTTCGAACTCAGGAAGGAATGATGTAGCCTTCATTAACCACTTCAGTTAAGTCCGTCTGCTGTTATAATAAGGCAAAAAAAAAAAAAAAGTATGGTGGTAGTTTCCTCCGTCAACGAAAATTCAAGGGGCTGTTTATTCACCCCTGTTTGTTTGTCCACAAGATAACATAAATTTCAATGACGCTTTGTGGCTATGTGGGTCATGGGCCAAGAAGTTGATTAGATATTGGTGATGATCTGAGTTCGAGTCTCAGCTCAGGGCTGTTTTTTTTTTTTTTCTTGTTTGTCAGCAAGATATCTAAAAGCGTTATTGATGGATTGCAGTGAAGTTTTGTGGATATATGGGTCATGTGCCAAACAAGATTTGATTAAATTTTGGAGGTGATCTGAGTTTTTTCAGTATAGACTCTGGCAGAGGTATACATTCT
>NC_136966.1:41690508-41803008 GCF_032717465.1 Coenobita brevimanus
AAATATGTACCACCCAGTATATGATCAGTTATGCTGTTTCGATCTCTAATAATTACCGAGGACAATATTTGTGCTTTTAATCACGGGTTGTCCCATATACCACAATGCTTGGTCCGTGTTTCAGAATCATTCGTGGGATAAGATGTCCAATACCTTTTTGACGGGCTTACGACAAGAAACAGCGCGAGTCACTAGACACTCGACAGAAATTGATGAGACCACTTTCAAAACCTTTTCATCAGACCTCGTGGTTATTACGAGTTGTAGCTAGATAGACAGTCCAGAGTGATAAATTGACTGATAGTATTTTGTGGAAGTTTGTATGTTCTATCTATCTATATACCTAGGCTGCTTCCCCCAAGGAAAGGGAGGTTGCCGAGACAGGACGACACACTCCCCATTTACTCATCCATTCAAACCCATTCATTCGCATCTTAGCCCCAAAGGGGAGAACGGACAGATCCTCACCGTACCACACCGCACAAGGGTCAACTGCGCAATGCAATCAGTGACATCCGCAGCAGGGCCCGACAGCAGAGCTGGTTTACCCCTGCCACATCATAACAGATCCATCCCCTTACCCGCACCTGACCTGACTAGCTGATCAGACCAAATGCGGGAGAATATCCCCTCAGGGCTGCGTCATCACTTATTCATTCACAATTTCTCTCGATTTATTTCTGTCACGCACAGCCACTCTTCCTTGTTCAACAGACATCCCTCTCGCATCCAGCGCTCTCTTCACACTGTCCATCCATCCTATTCGTGGTCTTCCTCTCAGCCTTACACCTCTCACGTCAAATCTAGTTATCTTTTTCACCAATCGCTCATTATCCATTCTCTCCATATGCCCAAACCATCGCAACACCCTCTGCTCATCTCTACCAGCCATCTCCCGAACAACTCCAGTTATCCTTCGCACTTCATCATTTCGCACTCGATCCATAAGCGTCACTCCACACATACTCCTCAGACACCTCATCTCCATTACATTCAGACTTTTCCTCTCTGCTACACCCATATTCCATGTTTCAGCCCCATATAACGCAGTCGGTACCACAACACCCTCATACAGCCTTCTCTTTACATCCATTCTAAGCGAAAGACATCTAAACACTTTTTTCATTCCTCCCAGCACCTTTCCTACTTCATTTATTCTAAACTTCACTTCTGCATCTATTCTTCCATCCACAGCAACATGTGACCCTAGATATTTAAAACACTCTGCCTCCTCAAGCAACTCACCATTCAAAACTATATTCATCCCCCTACCATCTACCAACCTCGTACACTTCATCACTTTACTCTTATTCTCATTTACTTTCAATTTCCTCCTTTCACACACCCTTCCTGTAGAATATTATATTCAAGACATCTCTGTAAGTATGAACATGACTCGCAAGAACTGCGTTTATTTTCAGTACTGTATTTATTTACACATTGCGTATTTAATGGGTTCAAATTAACCTCTTATAGTCACGTTTTCTTTATTTTATTCCAGCCATCGCTAGACGAGCCTGAGAGTGTTATTACTTTCTCCAATAATCCTCCTTTCATGGCGGCTACAGCAGTGGTATTGTATTCCAGTTATTACAAGACGATTTAATTCAGCTGCAAGTGAATCAAAGGAGCCTGAAAGTTAATCCCTTCAATACGGT
This sequence comes from Coenobita brevimanus, assembly GCF_032717465.1. Taxonomy (NCBI): domain Eukaryota; kingdom Metazoa; phylum Arthropoda; class Malacostraca; order Decapoda; family Coenobitidae; genus Coenobita; species Coenobita brevimanus. The sequence continues at coordinate 41,692,167 of NC_136966.1, forward strand.
GACGTCTTTAAATATTTATTCTTACTACTACCGTACCAGTCGATTTTGTTCAGTTTAGCAGGTGTTAATAGTTGCGAAGTGGTTCATGAGGGCTGTATCTAACCCTTCCACGTTGACAAGTCTTTCCCAAGCAGCAGAATTATCGGCCACTGACAAGAATGCAAAATGATATAAGTCCTCGTGCTGAGGAGATTAATTTTCTCATATTTTTAGCCACTTTTTTTTTTTTTTTTTTTTTCACGATGATTTCATTCATTTTTGGAATACTTCTACTGGGGTGGGATGGGTGATAGAAGCTGTCTCCATTAACATTATTTAGCGGCATGAAATATTTTTTGCTTTGATCTTCTTATGAACTTACGAGTTTATTTAACTCAGGGAAGACTTCTGGTAGCGCAGTCTCTGAGAGTGTTTTTTGCTGTAACCACTCTCGGTAGTCTTCAGGTGTAGGTGGTCAGGCAGTTGATGCGGTAGTATGTTAGATGGGTGGTTCAGTAGAGAGTAAGAGCTGAAGAAAGAACCATTTGACCATATTCTTCTGAACTTTGGAGACTATGTCCTGGACCTCCCGAAGAGATGCTATGGCAAATTGCACGCTAATAAATTCTTTTAAATATAATTTTTTATATATTTTAAACTGACAAATTTCCGGAATTACCGTCCTTATCCACGTAATTCATGTCTTATTTCCTCCCAATAAATGGGATAGGTAGAGCCTAGAAACAAGACAAAGAATGCTCAGAACTGGAGAACTATCAAGAGAATGCACAGTAAATTGCGCTGTGTACATTCATGCACTGTTCTTTCAAGTCCCCGAAATTTATAGCACCACCCCACCGACAACAGCCTTCCAGTTGCCTAATTTGGAATCCCTCTCGCAACACGTGTAGGGTAGAACCATTCAGCGACTGCCAAGTTAATTAAGGCTTGACCCCTTTCCGTGTGTGTCGTCATACATAATTCATCCATTCATTTCTGTCGTTCATCCATTCATTCATCTCCGTCCTTTATCTAATCATTTGTATCCATCGTCAAAAATGACCTACTGAGATCTTGTATTAGCAGAAATACATGCGTTAGGGAAGAGGTGGTAGGATGGTTGGTAAGTGCCGGGTAATCGGGGCCATAACGTTGTGCATGTGGTGGGCATTGCTCCTCCAGCCCTTCATCTGAGGCACTTGGCATTCACCGCCGTTCCACCACAACCCCTTCATTACGGAGCCAGGGCGTATAGGGTGTGTGAGGAGACTGGCTAGTGTGGGTGCGTGCGGCAATACAAGCACGTAGCACCCTTGAGCCGTCTGCTACCTGGGTATTCCTTTCTCATTCCTTCCCTCGCCAGCACCCACACGGCATACCAAAAGGGCCGTGTTCGCAGCCACATAACAGGCTTCTTTTAACTCTTTCTCTCCGAATGATTTTCCGTTCTATATTTTATTTATATTATTATTATTATTATTATTATTATTATTATTATTATATTATTATTATTATTATTATTATCATCATCATTTTCAACGGAATCATCTTGGCTTAGTGCTATCGCGATGTTTTTCCTTCTGTTATCCCTTGGATCTGAGTTCGGAACCCAGGTCATTTGAGGAAATTCGAGGTAAGACTAATATTTCCCTTTGCACGTTGTCGTTTAAACTGATGGTTTCCAGATTCTGACTCACAGAAATAACTGTTACAACATATTATCGACTTACGTAGACCCTACTATCCTTACAGATGCCTCTTCCCGACTACTGTTTGACTAGCATGAGGGAGGGACAATTCTTGCTGTTACTTTCCCACACTGGAGATGGTCCTGCCCCACAGTAAACCATATATTGATTGACAAGGACAAAGAGAGACGTTGTAGTACGGACACTGTGTAAATAACATACAAAAGATTGTTTGTGTCCCATATTAAGAAAAAAACTAACAAGGAAAAGGGCGAGAGCCTCATACCACGAGAGTATACCACGTTAATATTCTTACATATGTTAACCTTCTCGTCCTCCCGTCTTGTAGCAATTCATTCTAGGTAGGGCCAGACGAGTTTATTCAGTTGAGAGTGAGTCGTGGGAGCCTGAGAACGTTCATACTGTTACCGTTAACCCTCTCATGGTCGACGCAGCCCTAATAGTCTCTTCCAGCTGTCTGACGAGTTTATTCCGAGTAAGCCGTAGGAGCCTGAATATTTATAACATGTAGAATAAATTGGCAAGAAAGAGGTGTCCGGGAGTCTCCTAAGTCTACGAGAATACAGTCCCAAGCGATGAGGATGTAGTGCCTTATTCACAGACATCCTGGAACTAAAGTTGTGTAACCAAAATTTCCTGTTTTTACTTTCTTCATTCATACAGCTGCCAAACACTTCGCAGCCACACTAACACGAATATGAAAGTGAAAAGTATGGCTAGTAAGTGATTGTTGTGGATGTTTACTCATCTGATAAATCGGTTGGGGTCTTTTATAAGTACTGCCCCAGGTGTGAGTGCTCATATTACTGTGGTCATCGAGATTTGTTTTTTGCAGGAGGAGGAAAACACATGGTAGGACACTGCACTCTCCTCTCCTAGTTCCTCCTGTAATGTATCATCTTTGTTACGAGAGGGCACTGATCGTATAAGCTGGGTTTCCTTTCCTTGTTTCATCTGAGAAAAAAAATCTTAGTTACAGCTTTGATTTTCCGGGAAGAACATAAAGCCATGACCAATACATCACTTTCTCGCTTTCCTTGTCCCTTCGTCACAAAAAGCCTCTCACGACGATGGTTTCTTTTTTCGCTTGATTGTTGCCTTCTGGCGATTTTATCCAACATAGGGAAAAATTCTCTTACTGAAGGGAATAGTAGTCCATTCCTAAACCCTCCTCCCTCTAGTTTTCATCATCTCCATCACGCGGAATAACGCTGCCGAGATGTAGCTAGAACACAGTGTACGTATCCTGGTGGTGAAGCGTCTAAGTCTGTGTCTGACCCAACCGTGAAGGGTAATTGGTTTTGCCGTGTATGGATGCTGGTCAGGTCGCCGAGTCTGGACGTCACTTAATCGCCTCGTTGGATCTGGATGTCATTAATCGCCTCCCCTGGTCTGGATGTCGTTTAATCGCTTCACCGGGTCTGGATGTCATTAATTGCCTCGTCAGGTCTGGATGTTCATCGGGTCTGGATGTCATTAATCGCCTCGCCGGGTCTGGATGTCATTAATTGCCTCATCGGGTCTGGATGTCATTAATCGCCTCATTGAGTCTGGAAGTCGTGTAGTCGCCGGCGTATGGTGGTTTCGACGGGTCATATTTATTAACTCTTAATATCTACGAGTCGTATTATAATCTCCAGGGGCCGTATTCATAAACTGTCTTAATCTTTAGGGGTCGTATTTATGACTCAATCCTTCCCGTTCCTTGGCGAATTTCATCTCTCTCTCTCTCTGTAGCTTATACCTATTGCCTCAAGGTCAAGTTCTGAACCCTCACCTGAAGCTGAATAAAATCGTCGGGAGATAAAAAGGATGAAATAAGACGGTTTGGTAGTGAAGGGGTTAAGCTTTGATCTTATCGTACCATGATGTCTTTCAACTCCATCATTCCGATGACGTAGTTATGCTTCACCCATGCTCCCCCCCCCCCTACTTCCTCCTCGACGATTTAATTCGGATTGTGAACGAGTTTTGAAGGTGGGGAGGTTAGATATGAGCTTCAGTAATCCCTTCACTTCTCAGAATCTCCCTCATACAAGAAAAAATATCGTCTTTCAGTGGGAAGAATAAATAAAATAGAGGGGCACTCAGTGGAGCTCATCTCTCCGACAAGGGCAACGCAGTTTCCAAACCACTCTTGATAATGAGTTAGGTTTTCTCATCACTGATTAGGGTTTCACGAAAAATGTTTTCCGGATCCAGAATCTGTAATACGATCCGGATCAGTTCCCATAATTAACTGATTGTTCCCTGGGACACGTCCTATCTACCCGCCAAATTTGGTCTAAATCTCCCCTTTAGTTTTTGAGTAATCTTACCAACAGACATACAAACCAACCAACCAACAAACAAACAGGGATGAAAACATACTCTCCTTGTCGGAGAGAATGACGTTCTCTGGCTGAGTGAGACAGTGCTTCCTTGTTAACCACAGACATAATTATCTATCGCAGACCAGATTAAATATGTAACCACATGTTCACTTTTGGTAATATTCTGGTGGCCTAAGGACACTCTCTAACACCTCTGTGTTACCTGTTTATTTCTGCCTGTGGGGTGTTGGTGTTCTCGTGTGTTAGTTGTCAGAGATTTATTGATGTCAACCCACTCAGCACGGGGACATCTTTATGGTTTTATCCTTGTCATCTCTCTGGTGATTTTTATTTATTAAGTTAGGATAGAGTATTTGAGCAAGGAGTGGCTGGTAAGGTCTTGATATTCCCTATACGTGACTTTTCCTACGACAGTGGTCTTCGACCTATTTGAGACCATGGCCCACTTCTGGCATTCCCAAATACCCATGGCCCACTGCCCCTCAGATTTAGAATAGGTTTTATATATATATATATATATATATATATATATATATATATATATATATATATATATATATATATATATATATATATATATATATATATATGGCGGGCCACGGACACTTACTAGGGTAGAAATAAGTAAATAAATATGTATATATTAATATTTTATGCCTTTATTTTTTTATATTTTCTTTTTAATTTTACCTACCTAGTGTATGTCCATGGCCCACCTGAGAACCAGCCCATTGCCCACCAGCGGGCCATGGCCCACAGGTTGAAGACCACTGTCCTTCAATAAGATATGATGCCAGCGAGAACAAGTAAAAAAGGTCGTCGCCCAGATTCATGCGGTTAAAATGATGTAAATAATCACAGAAAACCATGTTGTGGTGTCGTCTGTTATCATATCCCTCTTTCCCAGCAAGAGCGCGGGAATCAAGGACTAGGCTGAGGCATGACTGGAGTGACAGTCGTTTGGCCCTGAATGATATTACGTGAGCAGCAAACCCCAATCACCCCTCGGATGTAAGTTGGAGTGCCGTAAACGATCAGGCATCAGTCTGATTCTGTGCTTACCAATCGACATGGTAAAATGACTTCCCGGGCTAAAAGGAACTACATGGCTTGTTTCTTACTCTAGAATCACCCGAAGGTAACGCTACTGTATATCATGTGAGTGGATGGTGGGCGTCCCCATCAGGGAGTAATAAGGAAAATATACTGCTCAGGAAGAGGTATTAGAAAGTGTTCTTAAGGTGACGAGAATATAGACCTGGGTGACCATCGTCTTGGCTGGACTATCTGGTAAGAGGCAGAAACCTGTTTTGGGAGTGCTGGGATTTCCGATGAGGTATATGCTACAGCTTTACTAACATGCCACACCCGGTTATATTTGTACTTGTCATTAACCTCTTGGTTTCTGGGAGGGGGAGGGGGCTAATAACATTCTCTGTGGGTAGCTGGAATGCCATGGCAGGAATACCATTAACCCTTTGAATGCACTGATATGCATACATTCACATATGCTGTATATACTGTATACTAACAGGGGTACCCGGCGTTGCCCGCGACAAAAAGGCGAACACTCTAATCCTATTTGTTCAAGTTCAGTCTTTCTTTCTACTCCAGGAAGACCATGTACCGCTTATGCTTTTGAAGAGGGGTTATAAGAGGTCTAGGAACTTTTTATTTCAGCTTTCGCAAACTAACGCAGTATTTGTGTACACGTGTTTACTATTACCGGTGACCTCAAATGACCTCCGACTGGTGACCTGAAGTGACCTCGGAGGTCAGCCTTACATAGCGTATGTCCGAACTGGAGGTCATGTGAGTCTCCATGCCAAAAATTGAACTGCTGGATCGAGTCGTTCGAGCATCACCGGTGACCTCAAATGACCTCTGACCAGTGACCCCAAATGACCTCGGAGGTGAACCTCACATATCCACTGTCAGAATTGGAGGTTAGGTGAGACTCCATGCCAAAAATTGGGCTGCAGGAGTACCCGGCGTTGCCCGGGCCAAAAAGACGAACACTACTGGTGACCTCAAATGACCCAGACATAAAATTTGACCACCCTGAAACCATCCCTGGGTCACTGATTCAGAATATATATGGGTCTGGGGGTCTCTGGCCCTTGTCTTGAGCGTGACTGAATGACAAACAAACAACTTGACCCTTTTATATACCTATATATACATCTCTGTCTCTGTCTGTCTGTCTGTCTGTCTGTCTCTCTCTCTCTATGTATATACAGTAAAATTATCTTAATTCGGAATCTTATGGTTCGGAAAGCCTGATGGTTCGAAATTTTTATTCCGGGCCAACAAGGGGAAAAAATGGCGGTTCTGTTGAGCCGAACCGTCCGTTTCGGTACCCAGGCCACCACTCACAAAGTCTCGGATGTAGTCCGGCTTGTAGTCTGCCATTGTCCCTCTCCCAGTGCAGTTTACTCCCGAAATTTTCACAGAATTCTCGCGTATTGTGACTCGTGATGGCTCCCACAACCCTGGGATTAACTTGGATCACTACACTACTGATGCCTTGGATTTACCTGTAATACACCTGCATCACACCTACACCTGCACTACATTTAATGGGTAAGTTGAAAAAATAAAAACACACAATCGTATTACTATAATTTTACATATTTTATTAATGTTTGGTGGGTGCTTAGAGGGCTTTTCATAGGGCCTGTCCACCAGTTGGAAATTTCCGATGATCTGGAACCCCCAGTGTCCCCTGCCTTCCGGATTAAAAGATTTATACATATATATATATATATATATATATATATATATATATATATATATATATATAGATATAGATATAGATATAGATAGATATATATATTGATAGATACATATATATATATAGATATAAATATATATAAATATATATATATATATATATATATATATAGATAGATAGATATTTATAGATAGATAGATATAGATATAGATATATAGATATATAGATATAGATATAGATATATAGATATATAGATATAGATATATATATAGATATAGATATATATATAGATATAGATAAATAGATAGATATAGATAGATATAGATATAGATATATATAGATATAGATATAGATATATATACATATAGATATATATAGATATAGATATATATATATATATATATATATATATATATATATATATATATATATATATACAGATATATATATAGATATAAAATATATATATATATATATATATATATATATATATATATATATATATATATATATATATAGATAGATAGATGGATAGATATATATAGATATATATAGATAGATATATATAGATACCAGACGATAATATTCAGTTAAAAAGTAATTTTTCTCATACTATACTTTCTTCATGAAAGGTTAGATATTGACACTATCAACCCCTTCGCCACCTGATTTCTTAATGGATAGGTTAGACTAGCTTTCATAGAGCCATGCAGTACTAAATATCATTCCTGTATTGAGTTAAGTGGTATGGAGATCGCTAAAATAAACCACAAAAAGGTTCGACCGAAGAATGCGACTAGACCATATGACTCATGACAATAATAAACTGCTATGAAGAATTCCTGATCGTCCTTTGATTCATATCTCCAAAGGGTAGCTTGATTATGGTACTGTTTTTTCCCAAGAGGGTCTAACACAGGCCAGGTTAGATTAGGGTTAAGTAAACGCGATAATCGTGGAAAGAAAATTATTACTGAAATGGCTTATTGCTCAGAGACATGCTTATTTATTTTGTTATAATTATTTTTTTATGGTGGTTAGTACAGAGAAGAGATTTGATAAAAAAGGTACCTTGGGAGAAACAAAGCAATGCTGTACAGTAGTTACGTACTGTGGGATACATATATAGATTTGCGATTTACTGTTATTTTGTTGCCTAATTTCACAGCGTCTGGTAATTACACTCTGTCCATTTTAACATGTCCTGCAGTTACCGCCTCTCCTTCTTTAGTACTAAGTTATAAGAAGAGATTAAACGAGAATATGCTGCTAGTCACGAAGAGGTGCGAATGAAAAAGATTTAGGACAGTAGTATTGTCATGTTTTGCCACTGAGCTACGCGAAATAAGCCGGAAAAACCGAGACTCAGCAAAGTAAAAATGTACTGCTTATAGGGACGTGCGGCAGCCTACGACCATCTTCCATCCCTACCCCACCCCATAATGTGCTTTAGGAATCTCATAACCTTGGGCTTCATACCGACTGCCTGCTTGCTTCCTCTCGCACCAGAGGGAGTAAGAGACTTGTGTGTTAGGTATGGGTGACTGTGTGAGTGCTTGGGTTAGGTTAGGTGTGTGTGCCAGTGTGGAGTGCCTTGTTAGGTGAGAGAGAGAGAGAGAGAGAGAGAGAGAGAGAGAGAGAGAGAGAGAGAGAGAGAGAGGGAGAGAGAATTATGGAAAAAAAAAAAAAGATAGATAAGTACAGTATTAAATTTGGCAGGGTTTGAATGATAGTTATGATAATATTGTGTGATAATGTTCATATTGCTCTATATCTACCTACCAGTATTCTGCGTAATTGTGTTATTATAAAAACATTACATCAGTATGAATACAGTAATCCCTCTACTTTCCAGACGCCCACTTTCCGGACATCCCCACTTACCAGACATAATCGTCCCGGGATCCAATTTTCCCAAAATGGTCCGAAAACCGCAAAAAAATCGAGAGAAAAAAAATCTATTTTTTCCCGCCCGTAATTTGAACTTGGCGCGCGCAGCGCGGGACAGCTTTGTTGTGGTGCATCATTCCTCCGACGTCCGCTAGAGCGCCTCTGCATCCTCCCCACTTTCCGCCCGTCTCTTGTCGTGTGTGAACGCTCGTCGTCATGGCTGCCCACGTGCTCGCTTTTGTGGTGGTGCCTTACCTGCTACAGGCACTCCTGCTGCTCTCGTGCCTCTCCTTTGTGTGTGTGATGATGGCCCTGCTGCGTGAGAAGAGGAAGAGAGTGGTTTTGACTCTGGAGAAGAAGCGGGAGATATTGGAGAAAGTAGATGCGGGATGGTCTTCGTCACGCATCCTCCGTGAGTTCAACCTGGCCCGATCTACTTTGATATTAAGAGATCCCGAGACAAACTCATGCAGTACACGGCTGACTTCTTGTCAAAAAGTAAACGCAACGTGGAGAGGAAGTTGACGTTTACTCCCAAGTTTGCTGAAGCTGACCGCTCCACATTGATTTGGTATTGACAGCAACGTGCTGCTGGTGTGATGGTACATGGTACGGAGCTGAAGGCTGCTGCTGAGAAGTTCGCAAGGCTTCACAACGCCCTAGACTTCAAGGCATCCGAGGGTTGGCTCTTCAAGTTCAAGTTATGACATGGCCTTACCAACCATAAGTCTCATGGTGAAGCTTTGGACGCTAACGAGGATGGAGTAGAGGAGTTTCGGCACAAAGTGAAGGGCTTGATCGACAGGGAGGGCCTCACTCTCGGTCAAGTCTACAACGCTGATGAAACTGGTTTATTCTATCGCTCTTTGCCTACAAACACTCTAGCCGAGGAGACGGAGAAGCGTGTACCTGGCCACAAGCTTTGCAAGCAACGGATATCTGCTTTGTGTTGTGCCAATGCTAACGGCATGCACCAGCTTAAGCCCATTATTGTTGGCCGTGCAAAGCAGCCTCGGTGTCTTCGTGGGGTGATGGATGTCCTTCCTGTCATTTGGTACCATTCCTTGAAGGCATGGTTCACAGCCCAGATCTTCAAAGACTGGTTCCATTGCCATTTCGTCAAGGAGGTCATACATCACCAGACGGAGAAACTGGAAATCCCACTCGACCAGGTAAAGGCCCTCCTTCTCCTCGACAATGCACCTGCCCACCTGTGCGACAAGGACTTGGTGGCTGAGAATGGCCGCATTAAGTGCATGTTTCTGCCACCTAATACTACTGCTCTCATCCAACCAATGGACCATGGAGTGATCGTGGCAACGAAGTGCCTATACCGACGGAAGTTCCTGAATGAGGTGATGGTTGTTCTCGAGGATGAGGATGAGCGCAGGGAGGGACGGAACACGCGAGGCCAGCGGACTTTGGAAAACCTTCGCCGCTACAACATCAAGTCTGCCATTTACAACTGGGCCAGTGCATGGAAGGAAATCCCTGTCAAGACTCTAGAAAATGGTTGGTCTCATCTGCTTCTCAGAACGGATGTGGAGCACGATGTCCTAGGTTTCGATGTGGATGACTTCCTTGCACGTCTATGTGTGCACGGCGACAATGTTGATGTGGACGAAGTGCTTGAGTGGTTGGATGACGACGAGGGCGATCCTGAGTATCAGACCTTGTCTGATATCAAGATCACATCTTCAGTTGCAGGTGTCAGTACCCAGCTTGAAGATTCTGACGAGGACGGCGACGATGATGCGGACTCCTCTCAGCATGACAACTCCAGCCATCCCCAAGCTGAGCACACTCCGGGAACTCCTAGAGTTCGTTCTGGACCACCTGGAACACCAGGACTGCGACAGGGAGATGGGGCCCTTGGGACTTGTGGAGGAAGTGCATGCTTTCAGGCAGCACGTCATAAATCGTCAGAATCGTCGTTCCTTGCATCAATCAATGATTGACAGCTTTTTCAGGCCCATGACCCCCTCTGTGCCCAGCCCTGGCTCCACCCCTTTGCCTCCCCAAGACAGGCCCTCATGCTCCGAGCCACAGCCCAGCACATCAGCCACGGCGGAGTCACCGCTCGACGTGAGTTTATGTCTATCTTCTGAGTCATCTGCAGTGGGTACGCCATCACCATGACCCAGCGATGCACTCCTAGGTCACTTCCCAGCGATACTCTCAGACTCTGACAGTGATTAAACGGCAAGAACTTCTCCACTAGACCACACAGGAATTTAGTGTTGTGCAGTGAAAGAAAAACAGTGCATACAGTATTGTTAAGAAATTAGAAATTTGAGTGAAAAGACAAACAATTTTTTGACTAAATTTAACGTAAATAAACTCGTGATTTGTTTTGAAATTGGTTTTCTGAGTGGAAAGACTTAAAGTGCAGAGTGCAACACTTATTAAGTTACAATGGAGCATAAGTAAGACAAGAGTGCGCAGTGTGAAGAGAATGGACTTCTGAGTGCGAATGACTAAGTTAAGTGCAAGACTTCATGAACAGTGTACTGCAAGTGCTTCAGGAAATCCTTCTTACTGTCAGAGTCTGAGAGGAGGCGGTTATTCATCGAGATGGCCATGGACTTGCTGTAAGTAGGCAGAATGTTTCATACTGTACTGTACTGTATTTTCCATACTGTACTTACCTCAAACACCTCATTTCACTCTTTTATGTCCCTTATTGGTGTTAGTATGTAGTGTCTTAGGTGCTATGCATGTGCAGTAGGGAGGTGTTTTTCTGAGTTAGGCTAGGTTAGGGTCCATAACTACCAGTCCAGGAGCCAGGGACTTGTAAGTACCCAGAATGTTTAATATTGTATAAACCTACCTCAAAAACCTCATTTTATGGTTCTTTTGCAATTATTTCAGTCTTTTATGTCCCTTATTGGTGTGATTTGGGTCTTAAACAGGTGCTATGCATGTCCAGAGGGAGTTGTATAGGTGTTTTTCTGAGTTAGGGTCCATAAGTACAAGTCCAGGAGGCTGGTGCCCACTATCCGGACAGGACCACTTTCTGGACATGCCTTTGGCTCTATTACATCGGATAGTGGAGGGATTACTGTATTTATTTGTATGTGTAATTTTACTATGTATGCAAGACGGATGTCTGTTGAGCAAGGAAGAGTGGCTGTGCGTGACAGAAATAAATGGAGAGAAATTGTGAATGAATAAGTGATGACGCAGCCCTACGGGATATTCTCCCGCATTTGGTCTGATCAGCTAGTCAGGTCAGGTGCGGGTAAGGGGATGAGTCTATTATGATGTGGCAGGGGTAAACCAGCTCTGCTGTCGGGCCCTGCTGCGGATGTCACTAATTGCATTGTGCAGTTGACCCTTGTGTGGTGTGGTGCGGTGAGGATCTGTCCGTTCTCCCCTTTGGGGCTAAGATGCGAATGAATGTGTTTGAATGGATGAGTAAATAGGGAGTGTGTCGTCCTGTCTTGGCTACCTCCCTTTCCTTGGGGGAAGCAGACTAGGTATATAGATAGATAGATAGACGTTGGCAGTTTCATTTATTTTCTTGTTAACTCTTTAGTTAAGAATATATATTTTCTTATGACTTATGTTAAACCATAAAAGTTATTTGGAACTGCATCATTTTTTTTTTCACTAGTTATCTGAGATATGGTATTGGGGGGTAATATAAAGTCCTCTCTTCCCCCCCCTCCTCCGTCACTCTCGTATTACCTTCAAAATTTCTGGAAACAACAGACGAATGTTCGGTATTCCAGTCTTCTTTTTAGCGAGTTATAATCCCATATTATTTATTCTCTATATAAATGATCTAGACTTATGAGTCACTAGCAGTAGTAGCAAATTTGCCGATGACAGAAAATAGGACGTATCACTAGCTCAGCTGATGACCATCTTAACTATCAAAGGGATCTCTATGTATTGTACAAATGGTCTAAAGATTGGCTAATGAAATATTGCGTGGAAAATTTTATATTACTTAACGTGGGCAAGACCACTGGAGATACCAATACAGCTTAGATAACAATGAAGTTAATAGCAATGCGAAAGAGATCTCAAACCAAAGCAACAGCGTATTGATGCGAGAAATAAGGCAAATTGGTCCAAGGATTTATTTCGCGAAGCGTAAGCAAGAGGACATCTAAAGTAACACTGCATCTTTATCTAGCATTAGTAAGGCCACATTTTGAGTGTGTAGTCTAATTCTGATACCCGTACTATAGACTGGATATAAAGTGGTTAGAAAATGTACAGAGAAGAATGACAAAAATTATACGTGATGTACGGAACTTTTCATATGAAGACAGACTGAAAAGACTGAATTTGCACTCACCAGAAAGGCGTAGAGTAAGGAGAGAGAATTGAGGTGTTTAAGTAGATGATGGGTATAAATAAGGGACATATTAGCAAGGTACTTAAAGTAACCATACAGACTAGAACCAGAAGTAATGGTTTCAAACTGGATAAACTTCATTTTAACAGGAAACAGGTAGAAATTGATTTGGCAGTAGAGTCGTGAATGAATGGAATCAGCTACCTAGTGATGTGGCTGCAGCTCCTTTCATTGAGAGTTTAAAGCATAGGCTAATTATGACAGATAAGGGTTAGGCATAAAAAAATCTCCCAGTAACACCAATTCATTTTTGTTTTCCTTTTCACGTTTCACTCCGATAGTCTCTTTTCTTTCACACTTTTCTATAAAATGGGCACGCTAGTTTTACCATACTGCGCGGTGTTCCTTCTGACTCCTTCCTACCGGCTTTAGCTGGAGTACTTGATGGGTGGGGGAAAGCCTTCTTCTTTGCTATCCTTGTCTTATTCTTGTTGTTTAGTTACGTTTGTAGGAGCCCCCTAGCATGGGCCAACTGTCCTACTGCAGTTATCCTGTCTTTTTATGTGCTTATGTTCACACACACACACACACACACACACACACACACACACACACACACACACACACACACACACACACACACACACACACACACAGATAAATAAATATACACAGATAAATATATAGATAGATAGATGGTGTGTGTGTGTGTGTGTGTGTGTGTGTGTGTGTGTGTGTGTGTGTGTGTGTGTTTATTTGTGTTGGTACTTTATAAGCACTACAACAGTCACTACCAGACCTGTATACTAACGAGCAGTTGCCCTTTGCCGTGGGTGATGAGGTACTAGTGAATGCCATGAGAGTGCCTGTGACGTCAGGGAGTGTGTGATGTACTCATGACACATCTCACCTCACTCTCCTTTCACTCATCCATCCATCCGTCTGTCTGTCTGTCTATCTGTTCACCGAGGGTCTGGTAGTGCAGTGGCTAGCACGTCCACCTCGCATGTAGAACCCGATTTTCATTTTCGTGTTGGTAACATTCTTAGACAAAGTTTGTTTCCCCCTTGTCTCAGCTCACCCAGGAGTGTAGCTGGGGATTTGGATGTAACATTGACTATTGCAAGTTGAACTGAAGGGAAAGACTGAATCTTTGAAAACAGATTTCCCTAGTGACAAGTACAGTCGACAAAAGATAAACCTAAACAGTCTTCAGTTTCCATCAGTCCATCCATTCATCCATCTAGACCATTTCTCCCGCTAGTTTATTTATGGAGTGGATAAGATACAGTAACAGGGGGACGCGAAATGGGGAAGAACTATCAGCTGAGTGCCCATCGGAAATAGACCACTCTTGCTTTCACTTTTTATTCAGGGCTTCGTGATTCTTGACTTTACACACACACACACACTCATATATATATATATATATATATATATATTGCCAGACTCCTTAATCCCGTAAGGGGTGGCCACAAACAAATCGCCTCCATGTCGCCCTTTCCCCCGCCTTTTCACTGCCCTGCTCCCAGCTCATAATCTCCTCTCTCATATACTTCTCCATCCCTCCATCTCATCCTCGGCCTCCCCCTCCCCCTCTCTCACCCGCATCGTTAGTCGTTCGTTCTCCATCCTCTCCACATGGCCAAACCACCTCAGTGTGTATCTCCTAACGCTTCCTAAAACATCCACATCCCCACCACAACGCTCCTTCACTTCCTCATTTGTCGTGCTGTCTCTCCATGTGATTTCACAAGCTCCTTTCATATAACTCATTTCCCCTGCTCTCATTCTTGACTTGTATCCCTCCAATAAGGTCCAAGCTTCACTTCCATACGTTAGAGTTGTTATCACAATACTGTCATGAAGTAACTTTTCATTTCCATAGTCACTTCCCTGTTTCTTATCACTGCTTTCAAGCAACCAGTAACCTTTCTTCCCTTTCAAGTCAAGCTGTGTGTGTGTGTGTGTGTGTTCGTCTGTCTGTGCGTTTGTTAGTTTCTTTCACGAGAACGGAGATAGATACTAACCTAATTCTTTTTGCATTAGGTCGGGGTAAGTCCTGGGAGTGTCAGAAAAAAAAAAAAAATGGTGATCGCGCGGAACCCAGCTGCACAAAATTGTCGGAAATATTGACACATGCAAATATCCGAAAATAATTTTTGCTACGTTTTTGTCAGAATTCGTCATGTGGGCTCAATAACGGTAAGGAAACAAAGATACTGGTATTTCCAAACATTTTGTGATGTACGGGCAGTTGTTTGGTCCCGGAAGTTTTTGCAACCAAGCACTAGTATAGATTAACAAGTGAATGTTTGAATGAATGAATGAATGAATAATGAAGAACTAGCATCAAGCCATAAATTGGATATATGGCACTAAGGCTGGCGTTGAAGTTGTTTAGGCGATGAGGCGGCTTGGAGATGAAACGATTTGGCGTTAATGCACAGGGAGGAAGGGTTAGTGCCAGTGGGAGGTCGTCAATATATCCATGCCACAAAATGAAATGTGTAAACTCATAATAGCAGAGGGAAAGTAAAGGCTGGAAGAAACAAGGAAATATCAAAAGAGGCGAAACTGAAGAGAAAAAGAGGACAGTAAGAGGAGAAAGACTGGAGACAAAAAGGTCCCTGTCAGTCGCCTTTTACAAGCAAGGATACTGGGGAAGTATTCTTCCCCTCCCTCCCCTCCCCAGGAGGCAAGAGAAAGTTTGTCTACCTGCATGTTTGTCCACTATGGAATTCAAGAGGGATACATATGGAATACTTTAAACTGCACTGAGAGGAGTAACTTTTTACTGCTAAAGTGGCACCTCTGATGGCCGAGATAAGAACTAATTAGATGTAATTGGACAGGTGAGGTGGGTTGGGTGGGCAGGGTTGAGTGGATGGCTGGGTGTGGAGAGGCACTGTGGGTGGGTGGGTGGGTGGGTGTGGTGGGGTAGGTTGGGTGTGGTGGGTGGGCAGGGTTGGGTGTGGTGGGTCGGCAGGGTTGGGTGGGTGTGGTGGGGCAGCGTGGGTGGGTGAATGAGTGAGCTGGATGGGTGGATGAGTGTGGATGAGTGGGTGGACCGGGTGGACGGGAAGGTTGATGGGTGGATGGGTAGGGAAGGTGGGTGGATGGGTGAGCAGGGTGAGCAGGAAGGCTTGGTGAGTGGGTGTGTAATGGGATAATGGGTCCGTGGGGAATGTCCTTGGGGAAATGGGCCCAAGCGGAACAAAGGTTCAGTGGGTAGAGTGGGACCCCGAAGGTCTTCTCCCACATGGGTAGTGGCCATCCAGGGTCCCTGGAAATCCCGGTATGAACGATCATGGGGTTTTACCCGGGTAACGCCGGTTACCTCTCCTAGTATGAATTATTTTTCTGGGTATATACTGCCACAGTAATTTCTATTCCTTTTTTTTATGTTTTCCTTTTTCCATGACTGGACCCTACCAGTATCATTAATTAACACTGAAACAGACTGCTGCTGCTGCTGGTGGTGATGGTGGTGATGGTGGTGACGGTGGTACAAGACCAAACTCGTGCTAATTGAGTAAAATCTCCACAATTGTAGTATGACCATCCGAGTAAGGATATTTATTTAATAAAAGGTCTCTCTCTCTCTCTCTCTCTCTCTCTCTCTCTCTCTCTCTCTCTCTCTCTCTCTCTCTCTCTCTCTCTCTCTCTCACACACACACACACACACACACACACACACACACACACACACACACACACACACACACACACACACACACACACACACACACACACACACACACACACACACACACACACACACACACACACAGAGAGAGAGAGAGTAATGGGGTCACGTCATAAACCAAAGAGGCTCTGTGAACCACCTTACCAGTTTCTTTCTGCACGTGGCATTTTGTCCCTTTCAGCACCATGACGTCAATTGCTACGATATTCTTGCTAGTTCGATTCTGTATCTTTGGAGAGACTTTACGAAACAGAGGGTTTAAATATACTGTAGTGTTCATTACGCCATTTAGTACGTGAGTCCTTCATTGGCAGATAGACCTTTAATACCGTGGAAGTAGCAGCGGTAAACTGAGTAAAAATGTCACCGTCTCAAGTGGTTAGTTTTGCCACGGCTGTATGACTGTATTCAGCTAAAGAGAGACTTTGCCAACGGAAGGGGTTAGGCAGACACTTCAGTTCTCCCTTCACTGCGGTATGTCTTTCCTGACGTCATTACATCGTGTGGTAGTAGACTGGTGAAATGAAAGACGACGTCATGGTAGTGCATGGGATGACAGGCTGAGGCGGTGATTAAGTGGTAGAGGAATAGCCTGCTGGTCATAAAAGTAACCTCTTCAGTACGGTACTATTTTTTTTTTTCTCTTGCTGCCCCTATGACAGTTTTAATGGAGAGACTCTGATCGAACTGATGGGGTTAGACAGAAGATTTATTGACTACTACACAACTAGATCTCATAAAATGTGTCTGTCTGTCTGTCTCCCCCCCCTCTCTCTCTCTCTCTCTCTCTCTCTCTCATATATATATATATATATATATATATATATATATATATATATATATATATATATATATATATATATATATCGTCGTGTTGTAGCCTGAGTATAATAGAAAAAAAAAAAATCTCATCCTGAAAAAACTGTATCAAGAATAAACATAAAAAAGGCGTCTTCGGGCTTAAGATTCTTACTGTGTTACTCCCCAAGATATTTGTCTGAAATATAAAATTGTTAGGAGCTAACTAGGTAAAGCAAAATGCTGTATCTGAACATCACCATCGCTGTGAAAGGACAGTAGAGACAGTACCGTACTGGGATGGTTGTTTTGGCTTCTGGTGGTTCCACTCCCGTCATTTTGCACTTTTGTGCTTTGATGCCATTTTAAAGGCCTAAATCAAAAACCTGTTAAGAGTGTCTCGAGACGCCAGGCCCAGGTACTGTACAGTATGTACGTAGTGTGTTACAGGTAAATCGACTCGAAAATAAAGTCATGATGGCGTGGCAACGAGCGTTGTTAAAAAAAAAAACGAGAATGCCAACACCAACACAAAGAAACAGAAAAAAAAATCTTCAGGAAATAAGTAATTTTAATGGTGATAAAGTTGAACGATGATAATGTTAATTATGGTGATGAAGTTGAATAATAATGTTAATTATGGTGATGACAGTAATGAAAATGACTGATGGTAACAGTAACGACAATAACAATGATATTAGTAATGCTGCCGACCATGACAGCACAGCAGCCTAGAACAAAAAACCAGAATGACTTTGGATGAGAGTGCAGCTTTGTACTAACCATGACTAAAGAGCATTTCAAGTGACCTTCGGAATCACCACAAACTGACCCAATCGTAAAAGGTGAACCGGTGTATGGCATTTGGTTTTCTCCACATGCCCAACAAGGGGTTGGAGAAATTGATTCACGAGATGTATATATATATATATATATATATATATATATATATATATATATATATATATATATATATATATATATATATATATATATATATATATATATATATATACATATATATATATATATATATATATATATATATATATATATATATATATATATATATATATATATAGAGAGAGAGAGAGAGAGAGAGAGAGAGAGAGAGAGAGAGAGAGAGTCCTGTCAGGTTTCGGCTCAGCAGCACCTCTTCCTTACCAATCAACTCTTTCACTACGAAGATGTATTTTTGTACCGTATCTTATTCTTGCACCCAGCAGACGATTTATTTCCTGGAGGACAACCTTCAGTAAAGGAGTTAATGAAAACTGTCACTCCTCGCGGTCAAGCAGTGTGGCCTTAGGTGGAAGAAAAAAAAAAAAATGCAAGGAGCCAGAATGTTACTCATATAAACAATTAGGTCTTCAGAGGGATGTGGTTAATTTTTGTATGTGGTACGTTAACTCTTAGGCAACGAGAGGTTATTGTTTAGGTGAATAATGTCGTGTGGCGACGGTAGCAGGAATATTATAAATCAGATTTGTCACTTCCTGGGAATTAATGAAGACTTTTATTAACTCATTGTTGACGAGAAGCCACTCTTATATTGACTGAAGTCAGTCTCCTGGATCGGATATCGTTTAGTGGTTGTAATAGTAAAATAATTAATACATGTCATGAGAACGTTAACATTCCCGCCTGTGATGCTTACAGAACCTCCGGCGGTCGGGTCGGTAAAGCGTGCACCTACCAATTCTGCAGACCTGGACAGCGGCCGTTTAAGCTGGTGGAGCAGTATGTCTTTTTATGTGTTTATCATGTGAGCACTTTGTTGACATTCCTTCGATGACATACAGTCGTTCGCACTCACAAATTCAGTCACTCGGCTACAACACAATTTCCACATGCAATTATTACCTTCTAAGCAAAAGCCACACCCATTAGTGAAGCCTTGGGTTGGGGTGGGTCACTTACGGAGTGACGGAAGGTGGTGTGTCTTAGCCCTACGGATCAGTGGCATTCAGGACTCATAAAACACAGCTTCAGTTTGTGTAGTATACCTGCACAGCAATGTCAGTGTGTGCAAGCCGGCTGCTTCAATGCAGACATGAAGCTTATGCAAACTACATTGATTTAGTAAGATATAAGCAACACAGAGGAGAATATTAACGTGTAATATGCAACAGTGTTGAAATAAGAAAGCCGGAAATAGTATTTAAGAGAATATATAGGTGCAACTTGCAGAGTAAATCAACAAGAAAAAGGAGCTAAGGAGTCTCTGATGCCGACGCAAGTTTAGCAAGTAAGGATTTCGACGCGTTTCTGCAACTAATCCACATACAATGAGTTTGGCTACTGCTGTCATCAGTTACCATTGTAG
The DNA here is from genome assembly GCF_032717465.1 of Coenobita brevimanus. Taxonomy (NCBI): domain Eukaryota; kingdom Metazoa; phylum Arthropoda; class Malacostraca; order Decapoda; family Coenobitidae; genus Coenobita; species Coenobita brevimanus. Next base: position 41,711,954 of record NC_136966.1, read on the forward strand.
TGTCATCACCATTATTATCACTGCCAATTTCTTCGTCATCGCCATCACTCCATCATCATTGCCACCCTCTCTGTCATTACTGTCATCACTAGCACACCATTGGCAACAACACCTCCACCATTATCACCACCATATCATCATCGCCATCACTACCCCCCCCCTCATCATCCCCACCATCACTGTCGCCATCACCACCATCCCCATCACCACCACCTTCATCACAATCGCCATCATTACCATCATCGCAACCACAATCATCGCCATCACTTACACCATCACTTTTACCAGCTGAAGTATATTACCGCTGTTACTGTCACTGTCACTACCACCATCATCGCTATCACTCTCACGCTGTTATCACTATCATCACCATCACGACGACCACCACCATCGCTAGTACCATCACCAAAACTACCATCTCTACCACTACCATCAGATAATCAAAAGAAGACAGGTAACAACGAGGTGTCATTTACCATCGTCTGACCTGTACACTTTGGAAGCCCAGTCTACTCTCTTCGGTGGCATTACGTGATTGGAAAACCATCATTCGCCTCTTGGGGGATGGAACCTGTGCTCAGTGATAAGGATGACACTCTTACTGGGGAGCTCAAACTACTAGACCACAAGGCACTTAGCACACCGCCAGGTAATGGTTGGCTATATAACTACGTGGTGGAAATACCGGCAATACGTCTTATTCTTGTATTTCGGATGGGTGGCAAGTAAAAATTATTTTTCTAAGTCTTTGATGATGTATCCTTGAAATTACCAGACGATCTTTTTTAGCTCTGAACCTAACTGTAGTGATGAGGTTAAAGGAGGTTACGTCTAGTCCCTTCATTTAAAGAAATGTCCTGATTAGAGTACAGAGGCCAGGTAATTACAAAAATGCAATGAAAAAATATATTCAAAGGGGTAATTCTCTCTTATTTCAGGTGAGTATGAACATATGTCGCGTCCACACGTGTGCTCGAACAAGTGCTGGCAACATGTAAGCAACACAGTAACAAACACTCTGCAAACATGTTGGGAACAGCAGCATGCAGATCATGTTTGCAACATCATGGTGAAGGCTCAGCTGCCTGGTATGGACACTCATATCCCATCGCCTCTGCTGCCAGTGTTCGAAGCTCCACTGAAAAATGTTTTCATACATCCAATCAAATACTGCTGCATACACGTACCCAAACATGTTGCCAACCGTGTTGTCAACATACGTTCGAGGGGACGTGTGGACGCGTCCTTAGACATACAAATTCGACCTTGTGTGTGTGTGTGTGTGTGTGTGTGTGTGTGTGTGTGTGTGTGTGTGTGTGTGTGTGTGTGTGTGTGTGTGTGTGTGTGTGTGTGTGTGTGTGTGTGTGTGTGTGTGTGTGTGTGTGTGTGTGTGTGTGTGTGTGTGTGTGTGTGTGTGTGTGTGTGTGTGTGTGTGTGTGTGTGTGTGTGTGTGTGTGTGTGTGTGTGTGTGTGTGTGTGTGTGTGTGTGTGTGTGTGTGTGTGTGTGTGTGTGTGTGTGTGTGTGTGTGTGTGTGTGTGTGTGTGTGTGTGTGTGTGTGTGTGTGTGTGTGTGTGTGTGTGTGTGTGTGTGTGTGTGTGTGTGTGTGTGTGTGTGTGTGTGTGTGTGTGTGTGTGTGTGTGTGTGTGTGTGTGTGTGTGTGTGTGTGTGTGTGTGTGTGTGTGTGTGTGTGTGTGTGTGTGTGTGTGTGTGTGTGTGTGTGTGTGTGTGTGTGTGTGTGTGTGTGTGTGTGTGTGTGTGTGTGTGTGTGTGTGTGTGTGTGTGTGTGTGTGTGTGTGTGTGTGTGTGTGTGTGTGTGTGTGTGTGTGTGTGTGTGTGTGTGTGTGTGTGTGTGTGTGTGTGTGTGTGTGTGTGTGTGTGTGTGTGTGTGTGTGTGTGTGTGTGTGTGTGTGTGTGTGTGTGTGTGTGTGTGTGTGTGTGTGTGTGTGTGTGTGTCCGAAAATGTTAACTTCCTTTCTGGCTCGGTGTTATTGCTTTTTTTTTTCTTTCTTTAAGTGAGTGTGAATGTAGGAATTTCTTTCCTGTATTAAATTATGAGCGTGAAAGCGTTTATTCTCTTGCATGTCATGTAATGATGAAAATTATATTTTTTCTCATGTGTACTTCGGGTCAATGTGAAAGCGAGTATTATTTCGTGTACTTCCGGTGATTGTTGAAAATAATGTTTCTCCCTCGCTTATTTCAGGTAGGTGTGGTGACCTGCCATGACTCAACCCTCCCTGGCCTGAGCTGTTGACGGCCAGGTGATCTGCTGACAAGATTAGGACGTCAGTTGCTTCTGTTACAGGTTGTTGGAAAACTTCTTAGCAGCACGAGACGGACGAGAGGTGTGGCTGTGGGATGTGGCAGTGTGTGGTGTGCATGTGTGAGGTGTGACACTGTGGAAGGTGACTAAGAGATGAAGCAGTGTGATGTGTTTGACTTGTGGCAGTATGAGGTTTGGCAGTGTGAGATATGGCAGCACGTGAGGTGTGGGTGTGTGAGGTGTGTCAGAGTGTGATGTGGCAATGTGTAATGTGCCTGTGAGGCGTGTAGTGTGGGATGTGACTGTGTAGCAGTGTATGGTATAGTAGTGTGTAGTCTGGTAGTGAAAGGTGAGGCAGTGTGAACTGTAACCGTACCGACATGCGTAATGTGGGAGTGTGTGGTGAGCTAGTGTGTGGTGTGACAGCGTGTGTTGTAATGTAAGGTATGACAGTGTGTGCTGTGATGGTGAAAGATATAACGGTATGAGGCATAACAGTATGGTGAAACAGCGTGCGATGTGGCAGTGTGAGGTGTAACATTGTGTGATATGACAGAATGAAGTGTATGGGAAGTGTGGTGGTGCTTTATATTCCACAGAAGATTTTTACAATGGTCTTTATTATTCTGCTTCATAATCTACCTTACACTAAGACCCGAATGCTAGAGCCAGCCTTGGAAGTCGGGTGTGGGACAGTGTCAAGCATAGGCCCACATCTTGTTCGAGTTGGCACAACCATCTCGACTTGTGTGTATGCTGAAACATGGCTTTCAAATGTTATGTAATCAGTATGACAGCCTGTTTTATAATGGTTAGTTTTAGAAAGCAAAGAATATTCTGAACAGAAAGAATCTTGCGTGGTGTAGCTTTTAGTATATTGCTGTGGACGTTACATATTAAAGAACTGAATGGCAGCCTCCGTTATTATTTTCCAGCAGTGGAGGATAGTAAGATTTAGAGAGCAGATCCTACTTCATCATCAATGCAGTAGTAATGAACTGCATAGCAATTGCACAAATTGCCTACGGTATCATCATTTCCTAAGTGATGGACGGCTATAAGAATTAATAACATTGCCTAAGTTACGTTACGATAATTTTAACAAGAAGACCAAATCAAACAGTCAAATAACGTAGCCATCATAATTATTACCCAGTGTATTAGTGATGGACGAAACATGTATTATAAAAAGCCGACATCATGATAATTCCAATAGTGATGGCTTGTATAATAATTTGTGTAACATAGCCGCCATATTGATTCCAGAAGTTTCTTACGGATCCTTGCGCGTGTAGCATAACATACATAATTTGTATTTTGTTGGCAGTGTACCAGGCAGTTAACGAAATGGGAAAAAAAATGTTGCCATAAAAGTATTAATGGGAAGTGCTAAACTGGTATAACAGCCTGGTATAACACAGCCAGTAGTGGTGGGTGGCCGATATAAGAACAATACAGTTGTTATATACAGTAGGTCGTAGTTTGATGGCATTACAAATTATAGTAGATGGAGTAAGGATTGCATACTAGAGCTGACATAATAGTGAGCTAAATCAGCTGAGAATTACTATATAGTCTGTGCAGAAGCTTAGGCTTGCTTAAAAGGTGATAAACCAGTCCCAGAGAGGCTATATTCCACTTTGTTACAACCTCTAAACCTATCTGTTAAAGTAAAGGAGATGTAAAGGATTTTTTTTTTTTCAAAAATCTGAAAAGACGGTCATCAACCTTCTATATCCTAAGATCATACAGAATATGAGAAAATTCCAACACATGGCTTCAGAGATATAGCTTGGGACGGACAAACGGACGCACGGACAAAAGGACGTACGGACGGACGGGCATGACCCAGCCTAAGATTCCACTTCGTGAGAAACGAAGTGTGACAACAGAAGACATTGATGAACATGCTTGTAACTTACTGTAGTACCAGTACCTTCCCAGTACGAACCATACAGTCGTATAGAATTGTGTACAAGAAACTCATGTCATAAACTAAATCGTACTGATGAATATCATAAAGCACTGGTAATAACACCGGTATGAAATGAAACGGAAGGCGATTTACCAGATGGCGTGAAATTATCCTATACCGGTAGTCTATTGGATTGACCTGTGCAGCTGAGATGTATGCGGCAAGTACGGTGTGTTTGATGCGCTGCTACCGATTGGCCGCCAATGATGTCATTGAGGTAAATGCAGGCATGTATTGTTGTGCAACATACGGACGTTGGTGGGTGGATTATAGTGCAACATGCGGACGTAGGTGTACACCGTGGGTGGATGCAGTGCAACATGCGAACGTGGGTTTACACCGCGCGTGGACAATTTACGTCAAACGTCACTCATCGTTTTATGAAACTTTATAATCAGCTTTAATTTTCTTTGATAACGGTAAACTTTTCAAGCTAATTTGGACCTTATTAGCTTCGGAAATTATTCCATGTTTAAACTGTCTGTTTATAGTGCAAGCAATTTAAAAGTTTTTTTTTTTTTTTTTTTTATGTGTCCGACTCTGGGCATAGGCTTCACAGCCTGCTTTCAAGGCCCAGTAGTCCTCCTACATACCATACACCTCTGCATGTCACCACTTCGGCGCAAGCACCCACCATCCATACTGAATACATGCTAGGGCTGTCTAATACAGGACTGGTGTATTGGTATTAGCGGGGGTACTTTTACGACATGTCGGCGGGTCTTCTGGTAGATCAGTAAAGTCTGCTTTAATGAAATTCAGATCCTTAAACTGTTCCCTGCCCCAGCAGGGATTTGAACCTGGGTCCGGTAGGACTGCAGGCCATCTCTCTACCGATTGAGCCACCGCCTTCCCTATAGATATATGACGTGTTAAAATAAGAAGAGCTGTAGATTTACATCATCGGCGGCCAATCAGCAGCCGCGAATCAAACACACCCTACTTGGCCCATGCATCTCAGCTGCACAGGTCATCAAATAGACTATGGTAAATGCTGAGTTCAAATATTTGTTGCCACAAATCTTGTGCAACACTGTCTCTTACTGAGTTACGTGCTGTTTATCAGTTACATGTCGTCTTGAATGCATATAATTTATGAAATAGTAAAATTACAGGTTTTTGTGAAGCTCACCGGCGCTCGTGTCCATCTCTCGTCTACTGAGAAGTGGCTTGGGCTTGGGGCCTTGGCTCGGCCTGTGAAACGTTCAGGTCTTGTTTTTGCACATTGTTTTTTATGTGGCGCGTCTCAAGTCTGACGTAAGATTGACTCGAGCCACAAGTCCACCTTGAGCCCCGTTCTAGCATTCGGACCTAAGTATGCGGTATGCGAATATGTGTGTTTGCAAGGAGTATTAAAAGGCTTAAGAGAGGGAAGATTTTATAAAATTCGGGCTTGCATGCAAGAAGAGACTCGGAGTTCTCCTATAATGTGTGTGTGTGTGTGTGTGTGTGTGTGTGTGTGTGTGTGTGTGTGTGTGTGTGTGTGTGTGTGTGTGTGTGTGTGTGTGTGTGTGTGTGTGTGTGTGTGTGTGTGTGTGTGTGTGTGTGTGTGTGTGTGTGTGTGTGTGTGTGTGTGTGTGTGTGTGTGTAACCTGACACCCGTGCCTGGCTACAGCAAGAACGCTGATCACCTTCTGCACCCATTTTTTTTTTTCTTTGTACCTACCTCATCCCCCTCCTCTACTCTCCCCTCTCCCTCTCTCTCTCCTCCCTGGCCTCCCATCCTTTGCCTGCACTCCCTGCAGTGACGACTCCCCCTCCTTTCCTCCTCTCTCTCTCCCCACCTCCCCTCTTCCCCCTTCCTCCCCTCTTCCCCCTTCCTCCCCTCTTCCCCCTTCCTCCCCTCCCATCTTTGCCTTCTGTTCCTTCACTGCTATGCCCAATTTCTTTTCCTTTTTTATCACCTCGCATCCACATCCTTGTCTCTTCCTCTCACCCTCTCCTTTCTCTCTTACCCTTTTGTCTCTTTCTCTTGCGTACTCTCTCTGCCTTCCCTTACCTTCTCTTCTCTCTTCCTCTGCCTATTTCCTTTCCTCTCTCTGCACCCTTCTCCACCCCTTCCCTCCCCTCCCCCTTTCGCTTCTCCATGTCCACTAGTCTCTGCTATTCCCACTCCCATTTCCTTCACTTCCCCACTTTCTGCCCTTCCCCTCCCACTTCTTCCTCCACCTCTCTTCTCCTCCCCGAAAGAAGCAGTAGTTTTTGTTGTTGTTTGTTTTCCTTTGTACTCCTTTGTATCCTTCTCCCTCTTCCTTCTCTCTTCCCTTTCTGTTCGCCCACTTTCTCTTCTCTTCCCCCCCTCCTTCCCTCCTCTCGGTGGCTTCTACTCTCTGGTATGATCAGTCCTCTTCCCTTCCTTCCTCGAAAGGACTATAAGATCTTTTGCTGTTTGCTTTCTTTTATATTCCTTTGTACTCTTCCCTCCTCTCCCCTCCCCTCCCGTCATTTCCACTCCTGCGTCCCTTACTTTCTCTTCCTTCCCTTCTCCCTCCTTTTCCTTTCACTTCTTTCCACTTTATACCCATTTTCTTCTCCCATCTCCTCAACCTTTTCCATCCTCCCTCTTCTCTTTATTCCCCTCTCCTCCCATCCTCTCTTGCCCCCCTCCCCTCCCCTCCCCTCTCCTCCCATCCCCTCTTTCCCCCCTCCCCTCCCCTCCCCTCTCCTCCCATCCCCTCTCCTCCCATCCCCTCTCCTCCCATCCCCTCTCCTCCCATCCCCTCTCCTCCCATCCCCTCTTTCCCCCCTCCCCTCTTTCCCCCCTCCCCTCCCCTCTCCTCCCCTCGCCCTTGCTTAATACCCCAAGGTGATAGTGTTTTTGCCCGCGTTGGTTGTGTCGGACGAGGCATTTGAGGACCAGGGTTCGACTGAGAGAGAGAGAGAGAGAGAGAGAGAGAGAGAGAGAGAGAGAGAGAGAGAGAGATTATGTCACTGTGTGTGTGTGTGTGTGTGTGTGTGTGGTGACCTCGACCTCGACCTCTGACCTGTTAACACACACACACACACACACACACACACACACACACACACACACACTAACGTGCGTGCCCCCCCCCCTCTCTCTCTCTCTCTCCCAGTTTTCTGTTGAATGCCAGACCACCCAGAAAAGACTCTATTCCCTGTGTAGTTTGTGTATTTATTTAGCTGTCTGCATCTCTCTCCTTAACTTCTATCTTTCTCCCCCTTCCCTCACTTCCCTTCTTCCCTTCGTCTTTCATTCCTCTTCCCTCCCTCCCTCCGCCTCCCTTTCCTTCTCCCTCCCTTCCTCCCTCCCTGTCCCACGCAGGTAACCACATAAGGAAGTCTGCCACACCCTTAATCTCTCTTCTTTTTATTTTCGTGTTATTTTATTTTCTCAGGGCAGTTGCTTTGGGCGTGGGTGTGGGGCCTCAGTGACGTCACCCAGCCCAGTCGCTCATATCCGTGACGTCACTCAGCCCCAGCCACTCATATGCTTGACGTCACAAGTCCCAGTCACTCATATCCGGGACGTCACTAGCTCCAATCATTCATATCCGTGACGTCACCTGCCCCAGTAACTCATATCCGTGACGTCACCTGCCCCAGTCACTCATCCGCACATCACTCAACCCCAGCCACTCATATCCGTGACGTCAGGAAACCGTAACCAATCACCTCTCCTTCTGATTCTGACGTCATGAAACCTAAACCAGCAAGTCTGCCATGCGAATCTGACGTCGTGAAAGCTTAACCAATCACTTTTCTTCCTGATTCTGACGTCATAAAGTTTAACCAGCCTCCGCTTCTCCTACCCCTGACGACATTAGATCATATCCAGTCAAGAGTTCTAACCACAGTGACATCACGAGAACACTTATCATATCACCTGGTCTCGCTTCTTGTGTAGTCAGGAGATTTTATTTGACATCGTAGAGACCGTCAGTAATGAAAGGTTTAATGTAACCTGTACCGGGTACCTGACACATCTAGCTCAAAAAGTCTCCCCGGAACTGAATAAAATGATCAGGAAGTAGCAAGAAAATAATAGGTCAACTTAGTGAAGAGGTTAAGCAGTTCAGCCTGAGGACGCTTTATAAAGTTTTCTTCTATCGCCAGACGACTCACTTCAGCTTTTATGAAGTCTTTCGAACTGGAAGGGTTTGAGGCAGCCTTCATTACCACCTTCACGGCGAGAGGTCTTCCCACAGCTGAGTAAAATCGTCTGGAAGAATTAAAAAAAAGTCAACTTCGTCCTGATATTGAAGGGGTTAACTATAATTATTCATGTGACGAGTAATCCCTCCACTGCGATAACTTACGGTTTGTTGTACTCAGGCTGCCTCCAGACGATTTGAGTCAGGCTAGGAAGGCCGTTTGCTAGTGAAGGGGTTAATGAAGTCTGTTTATTTCCTCTGGTTCGAAATGTGTTCCCTAGAGTGAGTGAAATCGCCTGGTGTTAGCAAGAGTGACAGTAAGGAAAGCCTCATTGTAGTGAAGATATTAACGCCATTGAAGTGCTCTCTCTCATGGGTTTTCATTTTAGTCCCATTTACTGTACCCTTGAACGTTATTTTCATGTTGCTTTCGCTACCCCAAAGCGACTTTATTCAGGTTAAGGAGAGGCTGATCGAGGGTGAGGAATTAGCAGGGTTGTAAAAGCTACCAGACTTTGCTAACCAAGTCTGAATATTGTTTCATCAAAAATATTTTACTTGTTAAAGTGAAAGTATCATGAGATAAATGCACTCAAGGAAAAGGAAAAAAGCATCTTGTTTATAAAGTACTCAAGTACTAAAAACATAAAGTAACCATTACTGCTCAGTCACCTCCCAGCTATAAACATGTTTACATTTGCTCCGTCATTGTGACACTGGCGGAAATGAAGAATACTGTGAATTGGTTAGAAAAAAGTGGACAGGCATCAGGTGCTGATGAGGTGTATGTAAAGAAGATTATATGTAGTTGAGAGAGTGTGCAACGAAGTGCTGGTAGGAAGAATGTATGAATGCTTGGATGAGCGCTATTTAGTAAAGAGGGAGGAAGAAGGCTGTGATTATGATTTGTATAGAAACAAAGGTGATCGAAGCATGTAAAATTTATTGTGATTTAAGGGTGTTGAGAGTTGTAAGAAACGTATACGGAAAAATTATAACAGAGAAGGTAATGAATGCATCAGAATGTCTAGTAAGTTACGAACAGGTTGGCTTTAGAAGTGGTACTGTATATATACCTGCAATGAGAAAGACAGTGGAGAAAGCTTGTGAAAAGGACTGTAAGGTATTTATGGCATTTCTGGATCAGGTGAATGCTCTTAAGAATTTTTATGATGGTAATGGAGCCTTTACATGGATAGGTGGGCGTCAGGCTAAGTGTTGGGGAGAGAGAGAGAGAGAGAGAGAGAGAGAGAGAGAGAGAGAGAGAGAGAGAGAGAGAGAGAGAGAGATAAAATAGTAATCAGTGGTGAACGGTAGAATAACTTTATTTGTGCAAATGAATGCTGCTTGCTGATAACTAATAAGAGGTTTGCAGATTGACGCAGAGTTTTGTTGATATCTGTGAGCGTCGTACTTTAAACGTAAATGATATGAGCTAAGTGATGGTTGTTCGGAGTGAAGGTGACTCCCAGTGTGTTGCGATGTGGATGGAGAGACTCGAATTGATGAATGAGTTTACGTACCTTGGTGCAGTAACAATCAAGACACAAATGCGCAAAGGAAATGGAAATTTGAGTAGCACAAGAAGAAATTAGCTGGTGCTTCGAAGACCTTGATACTATAGCTACACAGGTTTGAGTGTGGAGACTGCAGGTGGACTGCATAATGTTTTATTGCTGACATTATCGATTGGGTGTGAACTTTGGTGTGGCAGGAAAGCAAAAAGTGAAGAGTAAGAGTATTGGAAATGACGTTAAGAACGCAAGTGAAGTGCTCAAACTGGTATGGACAAGACAAGGAATAATTTGATTCGTGAAATATGTGGAGTAACAGTCATTTGATAATAGGGATTAAAGGGATGTGCCTAAATGGTAGGCTGTGGTCATGTGAGGAAAAATGTAATTGAAGTGGTGAAAAGGACATTTGTGAATGAGTTTGAGGGTGGGAGGAGGGTTGGCGGCCAAAGAAGAAAGTGGGTAAATAAGGCGATTGAAAATGAATGTGTGAGAAAGCTAGGAGTGGAGGTCGATGATGTGAGGGAACTGACAGGATTGTTTGTTGTTGGACTGACTTTGTGATAGGTAATATGAACAGCAGCTATAAATATAGAGAAACAAAGAAACAAGAATATCGGGATTGTTATGTCTGAGGTGGAATTAGGATTCCAGGAGCCTGAATGGCAAATGAGTGAGTATGTGGCCATGTCACTGAGGACACTGAATTATTAGGTCTCCCTCCATCGTGTTTTTCTCGTTTCCTTGCTTTCTAGTCCATAGCATTCCCCATCCTTAATAAAAAATAAAGTTAAGATGATGATGAATCGTGAGAGATCGATGTGGTGGCGCTGGTTTAGTGGGAAGGAAGCATGAGGGCCGAGACGAAAGCACGTGCAAGAACTCACGTGACTGGTCCAAACAAAAAATTGTGGTTGGTCAGCATCCATGTTTGCACTCTTCTGTGCTGTCATTGGCCAGTGGCTTGAGTCAGTCTCCGGTGTTTTATGTAACAAGTATTTTTTATACCAGTTTTTAAAATGTATTGGAGTAAAAGTACTTGTAAACCATACTTAATTTAAAGTAACGGATGAAGTATAGACTTTTTAAAAAGTTGATACTCATGAAAGTTCCCTGAATACAGTACTCAAGTAAATTTACTTTGTTTCGTTATAACCCTGGGAAGTAGTTACAGTTTTCTTAAGTCCTTCAATAATGGGTACTCTCCTACACTAAGTAAATGCATTTGTCTTGAATAATATAAGTCTTGGGTGTGTATGGCTGATTGACTTTGTAAGGGAGAAGCTATTGGCTCTTATAGCGGCACTGTTAACACTGAGAACGAAAAGGGTGTGTGCGCGTAAGCAGGTCTCTGGTTTTGGCAGTTATTTATGAAACGTGCAGTTATTAGATGTGATAAATCTGCGTCCCTCGTTACAGAGTGTAATCAGCAAAAGTAAAGAAATGCCAGCCGTGTCCTATAGTCGCCATCATCACATGCTTAGGAAATTTTCGTGCGCACCTTGGCTCCAAGGAGTACAAAGGATGGCAAACAGCAACACACATATTGGTCCTCGAGATTGTTTGTTACGAGATTGGTTGTAATTAAGGTAACTGTTCTATGAGTCAAAGACAAGGATAACAAGACAGGAAAGCTGTCAGTTTTAACCTTGCCTCTCCAATGAACATTTTATTGTTTCCTCCTACCAGACGATTTTATTCAATTTAAGAGAGCGCCATGATACTGAAGGAGTTATCGAATGTTGGAAATAACCTATCAAATCGAAAAGTCTCTCCGAAGCTGAATTAAGTCACCTAAAGTAATAAAAAATTAAAATAAAAAAACGTCATGGGAAGGAGGTAATACAAGAGCCCTGTGTGGGTGCAAGGTTAGTGGGGTCATCGGAGGTCCGCTGTCAGTACTTGGTGTGTGCAAATTCGCCGTCTTAGCAATTCAAAATTCTGTTGCGTAATTTTAAGTACTTGAACTCTGCATGCCCATTGGACGAACATGGCCTCAGTGACGTCATCTTATGTCTCTGGAATGCTTGCCTATTGGACGTGGCCTTAGTGACGCCATCTCACGTGCTGGAAAATGGCATGCTCATTGGTCGTAGCCTGTGACGTCATCCGACGCCCCTGAAATGCTTGCCTATTGGACGCGGCCTTAGTGACGTCATCTTACGTGCTGGAATTTGCCATGTTCATTGGTCGTAGCTTTAATGACGTCACAGTGGTCGGGCTGTCTGATTCACTCATTGGCTCATCCAGACTGACCTTTCTCTTTCTCCATTTTTTCTGACAGTTTTTGTACAACTCTCTACTTTCTTTCCTGCTGTTTTTTGTTTCCTCCAAGATTTCACAAATCTCTCTTTCTCTCTCTTTCAGTACTACACACACACACACACACACACACACACACACGCACACACACACACACACGGCCATGACTGCACCATAAACAAGGCCTTATAAGGAATCCGTGGGGGAGGTGGACTGTCAGAGAGAGAGAGAGAGAGAGAGAGAGAGAGAGGGAGGGAGAGAGAGAATAATACATAGGTTAACATAAAGAGAAGCTGAAGAAACTGATACACAAGCTCTAAGAAAGAAAAGAAAAAAAATATAATAGACAAAAGAAACGAGTAAAAAAAAAAAATACTTGAAATAATGAGATAAACAGAACTCAAAATAACGTCATCGCATGGATAGTTTTGTGACTATTTCCTAACGGGGAAAAAGTTGAAGTTTTGAGTGAGGCTGACGTCAATGGCGTGTGTGTGTGTGTGTGTGTGTGTGTGTGTGTGTGTGTGTGTGTGTGAGAGAGTCATGGGCACTGTCCTTACTTGCATGTGTGCCTGTGTGTATGTGTTTTAAGTAATAGCCCCGTGTGTGTATGTGTGTGTGTGTGTGATATCAGCCTTTATTGCGTGTGGATGTGTATTTGGATGTGTGTGCTATATTAGTTCTGAGGACGGAACGTGATCAGAGTTTAGATAAATACCACTGTGTTGTTCGTCCACATCATAGGTTTCTGGTGTCGTACTGTCGTGGGCCTAGAAGACTCCCTCGCGCCTCTTCCACACTGATGTTTTTTCTCCATATGGTGTGTTAGAATCCTACTCGGTGTTTTATTTGCAATATGATAGAAAAAAAACTAAATTAACACGCAAGAGAATGTTGTCACTACGTAGTATTATCATTTTTTTAGATAGTGTAGTTTGGCGTTACTCTGCGGATTCTAGAGACGAGGGAAAAGTACACAAACGATTTATTCAGCGCTGGCAGGATGTTTAGTAGGGAAATGTTTTAATAAAGCTTCACTAACTCCTCCACTTCTAGGAGTTAGACGTAGACTTCGTAAATATCTTCAGTGCTACAGATCATTTGGCAATAACAGGCATAAACGAATACGTCATATTAGCGAAAAGGTTTACGTGCCATGTGTTGAAATTAGGTATGAAGGAAGAGATGCCAGTAGGCCTTCTAACCCCACATGATACTGGCCTCAGGAAACTCAGAGTGTCTTGACGTCAGCAGTGAAAGTTGCATCTGGGAGGTCAGTGTCGAGGTGAGTGAGGGAGTGAGTGAGTGAGGCTGGAATACACACACCTACTTACCTTCCTGCCTACTTACCTGCCTCCCTGTTGCGTCAGGCACCGGGTTACTAGGTAGGTAGGCACGCGGGTAGGCAGGGGCAGGTGTGAGCAGCTTACGAATGGTGGTTGGTCAGATATTGGTAGGCCTGTAGGTAGTACGTGTGGTGGACTGATAGTAGTTGTGGTGGTGTTGGTAGGTGTGGTGTGGATGGGTGTACTGTTTGGTAGGTGTATGTGTGCTGGGATTCTGGTACTGATGGGAGTGTTGGCAGATGTGATATTGGCAGATGTGGTGTTCATAGGTGCGTTGAAATATGTATAATGTTGATAGGTGTGTAGAAAGGTGTGTTGTGGTATGTTGGAGGTACGGTATAAGTAATGTTGGCAAGTATGTAGATAGGTGTGGTGTTGGTAGAGGTGTTGGTATATCAGATGTTGGTAGATGCGGTGTTGATAGGTGTGAGGTTAGTAGGTGTGGTAAACGTAGTTGTGGCGTTGGTAGGTACGGTCTGGTCCAGGTAGGTGTGGTGTTGGTAGGTGGACTGAGAGGTGTGGTGTTGGTAGGTGGACTGAGAGGTGTGGTGTTGGTAGGTGGACTGAGAGGTGTGGTGTTGGTAGGTGGACTGAGAGGTGTGGTGTTGGTAGGTGGACTGAGAGGTGTGGTGTTGGTAGGTGGACTGAGAGGTGTGGTGTTGGTGGGTGGACTGAGAGGTGTGGTGTTGGTGGGTGGACTGAGAGGTGTGGTGTTGGTGGGTGGACTGAGAGGTGTGGTGTTGGTAGGTGGACTGAGAGGTGTGCCGTTGGTAGGTGGACTGAGAGGTGTGGTGTTGGTAGGTGGACTGAGAGGTGTGGTGTTGGTAGGTGGACTGAGAGGTGTGGTGTTGGTAGGTGGACTGAGAGGTGTGGTGTTGGTAGGTGGACTGAGAGGTGTGGTGTTGGTGGGTGGACTGAGAGGTGTGGTGTTGGTGGGTGGACTGAGAGGTGTGGTGTTGGTGGGTGGACTGAGAGGTGTGGTGTTGGTGGGTGGACTGAGAGGTGTGGTGTTGGTAGGTGGACTGAGAGGTGTGGTGTTGGTAGGTGGACTGAGAGGTGTGGTGTTGGTAGGTGGACTGAGAGGTGTGGTGTTGGTAGGTGGACTGAGAGGTGTGGTGTTGGTAGGTGGACTGAGAGGTGTGGTGTTGGTAGGTGGACTGAGAGGTGTGGTGTTGGTAGGTGGACTGAGAGGTGTGGTGTTGGTAGGTGGACTGAGAGGTGTGGTGTTGGTAGGTGGACTGAGAGGTGTGGTGTTGGTAGGTGGACTGAGAGGTGTGGTGTTGGTAGGTGGACTGAGAGGTGTGGTGTTGGTAGGTGGACTGAGAGGTGTGGTGTTAGTAGGTGTGGCAAGATAGGTGTTCTGTTGGTAGGTGTGTTGAAAGGTGTGGTGTTGGTAGGTGTAATGGTAGTTGGTGTGATGTGGTAGGTATGGTTATAGTAGGAATATTTGAAGTATAATTTTTAACCTCATGGACGTCTTGGTTTATATATTATTGTTGTTGCTTCCAAACTATTTTATTCTGCTATGATGGAGGCCGCCTCGGATATAAATTTTTTCTTTACTCTTTCCAGACAATTTTCCCATAGTTTTGTTTGTTTGTTTGTTTGTTTGTTTTTTTGAGGGGTTGGATACAGCCTTCATTTACCCATTTAGTATGAGAGCGCTTTTCTGAATTTGATAATATCGTATGAAAGTAACAAGAACACATAAGGAGACGCCATCGCAGTGAAGGGATTATATCGACACAGTATGCTTGAACATCTTATTGAAGAATATTATCGTGCCGGATGCGTTAACAAACTTTTAGTAATGAAATGATAGAGAAATCTCCTGTGCCCCCCCCCCCCAAAAAAAAAAAAAAAAAAAAAACGGTGCTAGTAGATAAGACTGGGATGGGCTATGATGAAAAGGGTATGGAGCGGGGAGGGGAGGAAGGCTGGGGTTAGGGAAGAGGCCCGGGGAGGGGGAGCCGGGAGGGGGTGATAGGGAAGATGTGGCTGAGTGGTCCTAGCCGTATAGAGATGGCATCACGGCTGGTAGTCTGATATTACTGGGTGTTTGGGGTCCCAGTGTGTTAGGAAGACATACTAATGGGCGTTAACTAATACTCAGTAGTTTCAATATATTTTCAAAATGTCTCTGCTGTGCCATGAAAATGCTTCTCTGTACTCAGTTCACTGTACTGTTGGATATTCACCAGCCTCACAAATCTGATGAGCAAACACTGCCCAAGGATAGTGGCATGTGCAGGTACACAGCAACTCCATCTTTTAGCGCGCTTGTAAGCATGGACTGCTGGGCCTCAGGGAATGTGCTGGATGCTATAGTCTGCCCAGTCAGACATACAGTTAAAAAATTACGAAGTGGAGAGGGGAGCAGGAAACTAGGAGAACGGAAGGAACGAATAATTGGGGAGTCCGAAGAGTTTGAAGTGGAATGGATGAGACATGCAGGGAAGAGAAGCGACGGCAGAGATGGTTGGCTACCTAGGAAAGGGAAAGGAGAGGTAAGGGAAGATAAGGTTGGCATACGATATGTTGGTTGGGAACAGGGGTGGAGAGGGACAGGAGGAGAGGGGATGATTGGAGGCTATGGACTGGGGAGGAGGTAGGAAGGGGATTGGGGGTACGGGAAAAATGAGGAGGAGAGAGGAGGGGAGGGAATGAAGGAGGGGAGTAGAAGAAGGTGGAGAGAGGAGAGGAGGGGGTGGGAGGAAGGGGGGATGGAAGAAAGCAAAAAGGGAGAGTGAGTACGACAGTGCTGGAACATAGGGTTGCCAAATCCAAAGCCATAAATACGGCTGAACTTGTTCTAAAAGATCGATAGAATGTCGCTAAATACAAAAATCTGCAGAAAACCGCCAGAAACGGAGCTATAATCACTGGCCAATTGCCAAAATTTTGTAGATATCTCTTGAATATATTTTTCTTGCCACCGAACGTTAAAACTACAGATGGGTGGAGGTTAATATCTCAAGATCTAGCGAGAAAAACGCAAAATAAGCAAACAAGTGGGGAGGATAGGAGGTGAAAAGAGGAAGGAAATAATAGTTGTAAGGCTTGGTGCGGGGTGGGTGTGTAAGAGTGCCAGTGCCAGTGGGGAAAGGATCCAGACTGGGTGGGGAGGAGGGAACGGGGGAAGGGCTAGGGAGGAACAGGGTTTGGAAAGGTGGACATAAGCTTAACCGCCTGTTCCCTGAGGCCCAGTAGTTCTACGTATGATATCATACACCTCTACATGTCACCACCTCGGCACGAACACCCACCGTTCACACTGAATACATGCTAGGGCTGTCTCATACAGAACTGGTGTACTGGTATTAGTGTGGGTGTTTTTACGACATGTGGACGGGTAAAGTTTACTTTAACGAAAATCAAATCCTTAAAATTGTCCCCTGACTTAACCGGGTACACCTGTTAGCGTGTGTGTGTGTGTGTGTGTGTGTGTGTGTGTGTGTGTGTGTGTGTGTGTGTGTGTGTGTGTGTGTGTGTGTGTGCGCGTGTGCGCGTGTGTGCGCGCGTGTGTGTGTGTGTGTGTGTGTGTGTGTGTGTGTGTGTGTGTGTGTGTGCGTGCGCGCGCGCGCCTACTGTGTTAACAGTATAACAAAGTTTTGATGTGACTAGGATCATAGCTGGCGGAAGGGTCAAGGGTCAACTTAGAGACTGACCTATGAAAACGATAGATCAAAGGTGGAAGGTCAGTTTAAACAGTTCCGATCAGATTTAGACTAAACGTAGTGTAAGGCTGATGATAGGGCAAGGAGGCAGGGATGGTGTGATTCCGTTAGCACAACAACCACTCAGGCGTCAGGGTCATGGGGCAACGTGAAGGGCCGCTCCATAACTCGAGTAATTTTGATTCGATTTGGACCAGACATGGAAGAAGGATTAGGAGTCAGCCATGAATGAAAAGTTTTGAGTATGAGAGCAATAGGTCAAAGATGAAGGTCACAGGGCACGGTCGACTCCAATTGTTATCTGATTTAGACAAAACTTAAAGGAAGGGTGAATAATCTTAAGCCTTATCATCATCATCATCATCATCATCATCATATTTATTATTATTATTATTATAATTATAATTATAATTATAATTATAATTACTACTACTACTACTACTACTACTAGTATTACTACTACAACTACTACTACTATTACTACTACAACTACTACTACTATTACTACTACAACTACTACTACTATTACTACAACAACAACAACAACAACAACAACAACAACTACTACTACTACTACTACTACTACTACTACTACAATTACTACTACTACTATTACTACTACTACTACTATTACTACTACTACTACTATTGTCATTATTATTCAAGGGACTGAATAGGGAGACTGCCAGAGATCGAGCAGCGTGGAGAGCCACCGTTGGTTGGCCAAGGCCGACTCATGGAAGCATGTAGGAGCCTTTATAAACTATATATACGATACGAGCGATGCGAATATTGTTATTGCTATTATTGTTTTTATAATAATAGTAATAATAATAATAATAATAATAATAATAATAATAATAATAATAATAATAACAACAACAATAATAATAATAATTTATTATTATTGTGTGTGCTGTTTCACTTGTTGGTGATGGTACCGTTGCTGTTGTTATTTTGTTTGTGCGCGCGCGCGAATATGTATGTATGTATGTATGTATGAATGTGTTTGTGTAAGTAATGTTTACTGCCATGAACAGTACATAATTTATACAATAATCATCACATAGAATAATAAAGGCACGGCCTGTCCAGCCGAAGCTCTTCGACAGACAAAATTTAGTTCATAACAATAAATGCAGGCAACTTATACAGAGAGGTGGCCTGTAGTCCTAGCGGACCCCGGTTCAAATCCCTGCTGGGGCTAGGAACAGTTTATGAATTTGAATTTAATAAAATGTAGACTTTAGTGATCTACCAGAAGAGGCAGGTCGTTAAAACACCCCCGCTAATACGGTACCAATACACCAGTCCTGTATGAGACAGCCCTAGCATGTATTCAGTATGGACGGTGGGTGTTAGTGCCGAAGTGGTGACATGTGGAAATGTAGGAAGACTACAGGGCCTTGGGGATATGACCTGGGGATAGGCCATGAAGCCTTTGCCCAGAGTCGCACCAATAAAAAAAAAAAAAAAAAAAAAATCAAATCTTGGTATACATTATACCTACATGCACACATACATTTAAATGCATAAAGCAATGAAGACACTCAAATACACATACATATACCAGTGCACATATGTATATTTATCACCCAGTAGCATTGTATTTTGTCGAATTAATATTCCATAATTCAGGACCAGGACATAGTGCACTGTTGTTAAAGAGAGCTGTACGGAATTGTGGACAGATCAAATTATTATTATTACCTCTAGTATTTTGAATATTTTTTTTACAAATATGTGAGTGCATTCAAGTACGTGGGTAGTGTGATGAGTAAGGATGGAAGTTTTGGGGAGGAAGTGCTTGAAAGGGTACAGCAGGGAAGGAAGGTTATTGGTTCATTGAAAGCGGTGATGAGAAATGGGGAGGTGAGTATGGACGTTAAGAAGTCACTGCATGATAGTATTGTGATCCCCACCCTGACGTATGGAAGCGAGGCGTGGACCTTGCTAGAGGGGAACAAGTCAAGAGTGAGAGCAGTGAAAATGAGCTACCTGAGAGGAGCATGTGGAGTGATATGGAGGGACAGGTTGACGAATGAAGTGAAAGAACGTTGTGGGATGGATGTGGATGTGATTGAGAAAATTAGGAGAAATTCACTGAGGTGGTTTGGACATGGGGAAAGAATGGAGAATGAAAGACTAAGAGGGTGTATGTAGGTAAAGTGGAGGGAGGGAGAGGGAGGGGGAGAGACTGAGGATGAGGTGAAGGGATGGAGTTGAGAGGTATATGAGGAAAGGGGGAGCGAGTTGGGGGGAGGGCAGTCAATTTTTGTTTGACAGAGCCGCTTGGAGGCGTTTTGTCTGCGGCCACCCTTTGCGGGATTAGGGCGTCGGGCTATAGATAGATACTGTAGATTTATTAATTTAAAGACATTACATCCTGAGTAGGATTTTTCATTTCTATAGGCTAATAATAGCAGGAAATATTCTGTAATAGATTTAAAACTGGTTAGATTCAGCATGAAGTACTGTATATATAGCAAACTACCCATCAATATTATGCATCTAAATATTTTATTCTGGGCTGTTGTTAATATATGTAAGAATGATGACCAGCTACAAGCCCATATGGAGACACAGATGAGATGAGGGTAACATAATATGCAATAATACTTAACATTGTTTTAGTTGGAAGTTGATGACTAACCCTAAATAATACACCACAAACTTTTGGTATTTTCAAGCATACTTCATAAATGTGAAAGCCCCATTATAAATTCTCGTCAGTGATAACACTAAAAAATGTAGTATGATGGACACGTTCTGTTAACTGACCTTCTAATAATAAAGGGGGTTAACATTCTTTACTGAGCGAAATTAGGAAAGTACATAATTTATTTTGGCAATAAAAAGATTTAGTTTGTTACATTGGACCCATTGGTTTATTAGATTTAATTCAAAATGTAAATGTAAGTGTAATGAGTCAATATTTTTATCAAATAGTAAGAGGTTAGGGTCAACAGCATAAAAAATATATATATACCTAGGCTGCTTCCCCCAAGGAAAGGAAGGTAGCCGAGACAGGACGACACACTCCTAATTTACTCATCCACTCAAACACATTCATTCGCATCTTAGCCCCAAAGGGGAGAAGGGACAGATCCTCACCTAACTACACTGCACGAGGGTCAACTGTGCAGTGCAATCAGTGACATCCACAGCAGGGCCTGACAGCAGAGCTGGTTTACCCTTGCCACTTCATAAGAGACCCATCCCCTTACCCGCACCTGACCTGATCAGCTGATCAGACAAATGCGTGAGAGTATCCCCTCAGGGCTGCATCATCATTTATTCATTCACAATTTCTCTCCACTCATTTCTTTCACGCACAGCCACTCTTCCTTGCTCAACAGACATCCCTTTCTCATCCAACGCTCTCTTTACACTGTTCGTCCAACCTATTCGTAGTCTTCCTCTCAGCCTTACACCTCTCACATCAGATCTAGTTATCTTTTTCACGAATCGCTCATTATCCATTCTCTCCATATGCCCAAACCATCGCAACACACACTGTTCAACTCGATCAGCCATCTCCCAAATAACTCCAGTTCTTCTTTGCACTTCATCATATCTCACCCGATCCATAAGCGTCACTCCACATATACTCCTCTGACACCTCATCTCCACTGCATTCAAACTTTTCCTTTCTGCTACACCCATATTCCATGTTTCAGCCCCATATAATTCAGTCGGTACCACCACACCCTCATACAGCCTTCTCTTTATATCCATTCTAAGTGAACGACATCTAAACACTTTCTTCATTCCTCCGAGCACCTTTCCAACTTCATTCATTCTAAACTTCACTTCTGCATCTATTCTTCCATCCACAGCAACATGTGACCCTCAATACTTAAAACACTACCTCCTCAAGCTACTCATTATTCAAAACTATATTCATCCTCCTACCATCTACCAACCTTGTACACTTAATCACTTTACTCTTATTCTCATTTACTTTCAATTTCCTTCTTTCACACACCCTTCCAAACTCGTCTACCGACTGTCTCAAAATCTCCTCTGAATCAGTCACCAGTGCAGTATCATCAGCAAACAGCAGCTGCTTCAGATTCAACTCTCAACCACCATTATTCACCAGACTCAGACCTCCACCTAACACCCTTGCATTCACCTCCCTTACAACAGCATCCATATAAATATTAAACAACCAAGGCGACACCACACATCCCTGCCGCAGCCCCACTGTCACGGGAAACAAACCACTAACAGTATTTCCCACTCCTACACACGCTGTACTATTTACATAAAAACTTTTCATTCCTCTTAGTGACCTGCCATCAAGTCCATACAATCTTAAAACAGTCCACAAAGCCTCCCTAACAATTCAATCATACTGTTTCTCGAAATCCATGAATACCCAAAACACATCCTTGCTTTTCGCTAACTGCTTTTCACACACTTGTCGTACAACAAAGACCTGATCCACGCATCCCCTCCCTCTCCTAAAGCCACACTGTTCATCACCAATCACTCCCTCTGTACCCTCTCTAACTCTCTTAATTAACTCTCTACCATACACCTTACCTACAACACTCAATAGACTTATACCTCTAAAGCTAGTACATTCATACTTATCACCCTTACCTTTATACAACGGGACCACACAAGCACTTGCCCAGGCAAGTGGCACAATACCTTGCACAAAGCATAGATTCAACAATCTTACTAACCAGTCAACAAGTAGTCACTCTACCACCTTTCAGACATTCCACAGCATACCCATCCACACCTGCAGCTTTTCCTCTTTTCATCTCCTTTACTGCCTTCTGCACTTTTTTCTTCCTGATCAAAGAGTCATTCAACTCTCCCAACACATTTATTCCTTGCACCCTTCCATCCACCACAATCTCAGCCTCCCTTTCCTCCTCTACATTTAACAATCTTTCAAAATAATCTGCTCATCTCATCCTTACTGCATCCATCTCAGTTAACATCCATCCTCTGTTTTTACTCACTCCTCCTTCCCAGACTCTCCCTTTCGCACCCTTTTCACCTCCTTCCAAAACATTTTCTTATTCTGTTGAAAATTCTCAGTTAACCGCCTACCCGACCTCTCATCTGCTGCCACTTTAGCATCACGCACAGCCCTTCTCACCCTATTCCTCATTTCCTTATACCTCTGATATGACACCTCATCCTTCCTCTGCACACACACACACACACACACACACACACACACACACACACACACACACACACACACACACACACACACACACACACACACACACACACACACACACACACACACACACACACACACACACACACACACACACACACACACACACACACACACACACACACACACACACACACACACACACACACACACACACACACACACACACACACACACACACACACACACACACACACACACACACACACACCACACACACACACACATCAGCTCGCTGGTGCAGTGGTAACGTTCTCGCTTGCCATCTGGTAGACGGGAGTTCGCGCCTCGCTCAGGTTGCGAAAAGTTTCACTGACGAAGTGGGTGGTTACTGTCCCCCTTGAGCAAGGGGACGGGTGTGTGGGTGTGTGAAGGTCACAGCCTTGCCCTTAGATCGGACTATATGAGCTCTCAGCTCCCTTCCGGGAGGGTAAAAAGCTGACGATCACGACCATCAAGTGATCCTGACGCACCCGGTGAAGTACATATATATATATAAGAAAAAGGAGCCTTAAAATTTTCTATACATAACATTTAAATCTGGTCCTCTAAGCTCTTTTTCCCAATATTTTACTAAGACGCTGTTCTTTAGGTCATGGTAGTTGCCCTTTTTGTAGTTTAGGCTTTTTTTTGTAACTCTCATGACAGTTAACTATGTCATATGCAATCCTGAAGGTGCAATTTAATACTGCATGGTCGCTTTTGCTGAATGGAGGGTGATACATTATGTTGTCAATATCATTTCCTTGCCTAGTAAATATAAGATCTAGTACTGATGGATCATCAAGTCCTCTTTTTCTGGTGTTTTTCTTTACATGTCGTGTTAGGAAAAACTCCTGTGCAAGATTCAGGAGCTCTGGATCCTAACAGGTTTCATGGCTTCTTACATCCAGAGTATTCCAATTTATATTTGTATTGAAATCTTCAGTTAATATAATTCTTTCAGATTTCTCGTCCATTCTATGTAGTAATGTTCTTAAACTCGGAATTGTACTTTCTGCCAGGTCTTCATATTTGCCTCTCTCCCAAGTGTTTGTTTTGGGTGGCATGTATAAATTTGCCACACTTACCTACCCTTCAGATATGTTAATGACTACTGCAGTCAGTTCTACTTGTGAGGGTATATCTACTTCTATTTGACTTGTAGATTTCTCTTTGTTAATATTATTATTCCTCTTTCTTTTCTTGAATTTCTGTCTCTTCTCCATATATTGTATTCCTCTAAGTGTAGGGTATCGTTTGATATCCTTGGGGTTAATTTTGTTTCAGTTAGGCAAATAATATGTGGTTCCTTTTCTTTGGTATAGTATTTCATCTCTAATCATTTAGATACCATTCCATCCACATTAGAGTACATCAACTTAATCATGTTGTTTACTTACTTGCCATAGCTTGAGTCTACTACCATCCTTCGTTTTATTCCCTGTCGGTTATGTACTACTTTCGTACTTGCAATCCAATTGCTTTGTAAAAAAGTTTACCCTTCTCTTCTTCTGATTTTTCCTCGTTCTGTATTTTTGCTTCCTCCCTCTTCTCCTTTAGTAATCCCCATTCCACTTGACTTAGACATCTTTTTATCTGTACATTTTTAGATTGGTCTTTTTCCATGAGTTTGTTGGCATTTTTTGGTATTTCCTCTACAGTGTTTGCACTCTGGAAGGTTACTTCTCTTATATTTCCCTAGCCTTTTATGTTCTTCTATACTGTATCTTTATCACAGATATCCCCTGATACTTGTTTCATTATGTTCATTATATTTTCCATCTCCTTTTTGTCCCTTGAGATTTTGTTTTTTATTTCTTCTTCATCTCTGCCACTTAATACTATAGATTTGTTAATCTCTGCAGCTTCCCTGATTAGTTTTTTTTTTTTTTTTTTTTAATGATTTCTTTCACTTCTTTTCTTATGCGTTTTGTTTCTACCTTTGTATCTAAATCATTCTTTACTTTCACCATTTCAGCATATGTAGTTTGTACCTCATTTTTGCAGTTTTTCATCATTTCATTTACGTGTGTTACTTTCTTTTCAATATAACTACTTTGGTCTATCAGACTGCGTGTGTGTGTGTGTGTGTGTGTGTGTGTGTGTGTGTGTGTGTGTGTGTGTGTGTGTGTGTGTGTGTGTGTGTGTGTGTCTGTGTGTGTGTTTTATATGCTCGCATACCAGTTTAATGTGAATACTCTTAAGCTTTCTTTTGTTGTTGTTGCTGGTGACATTTGTGGTGTTGATTCAAGGTGGGAGTGGTTGTGCCTGGTGACTTTACCATGCTTTCTACCATTCCCTCACAAGATGAGAGGTGAGTTAGAAAAGGTCTCTCTCTCTCTCTCTCTCTCTCTCTCTCTCTCTCTCTCTCTCAATTTCATTTGAACTCTTTGAGCGGCATCACACCTCTTTATTTATATTAGTCTCCTTCATGCTTCCCACTCCGTGCTACTCACACTCCGACTCTCCTTCTCTCCCACAACCCCTTCTCTCCCACAACCCCTTCTCTCCCCCTTTCTCCTTCTCCCATCCCATTTCCTCATCTCCCTTCCAGTCTCTCTCACTCACTCCCACTCCCTCACTCACTCCCACACCCCCTGTTCTACCCCCAAACCCTTGCTCCTTCCCACAGCCCTCACCCTCACCTGTTACTCTCACAATTTCCTGTCCTTCATCCCTTCCCACTCATTCGTACCCCTTTCCCACTCTCCGTCCCTCATCGTTTCACCTACTCCCACTTCGCCCCACCCATCTGCTTCCCCTCTCCCACTCATTCCGACTCATGCGTACCACTCTCTCTTTCTCTGCCCCTTTCTCCACTCCCAAACACGTGCTTCCTCTTCCTAACCCACCCCGACTCCATTCCACTATCTGCACCTCTCACTCGCTCCCTTACCCTATTTTCCGTCTTCTCTTCCACTCTTGCCCTGTCAGTTTTATGTTTCCTACTCCACTCCCACTCCCACCCACTCCCTTATCCTTCACTTCGTATGGACACCACTCTCTTCCCCTCTGCCCCCCTCTCTTCCCCTCTGCCCCCTCTCTTCCCCTCTGCCCCCCTCTCTTCCCCTCTGCCCCCTCTCTTCCCCTCTGCCCCCCTCTCTTCCCCTCTGCCCCCCTCTCTTCCCCTCTGCCCCCCTCTCTTCTCCTCTGCCCCCCTCTCTTCCTTTATCGTATCCCTTTTTCAGTTCTCTTCATTTTACTAGTGTTTCCTTCACCTCCCTCCCTCCCTCTCGCTCCACCCCCCCGTCACCTTCACCCACAGTCACTCCCTTGTACCACTCCCTCACTCCCTTATACACTCCCTCTCCTCCCTTTTCATCCATATACCTCTTTCCTTTCTCTTCTCCCCTCTCGCACATTCATTCTTCCTCTCTTACCCTCTGCGCTACCCCCGCCAGCTCAGAGAAGTACAAAAGGGTACAGAGAACAGCAAACAGCAGCAGGTTTATTGGTCCTTTTCGAGACCATTGGTTACCGAGTAGATTATAAAGTAATTATTCTGTCTGTTAAAGACAAAGATAAGAAAGCAAGAAGGTTCCCCCCACCCACCAAATCTTCAAGCCATAACCGGTAAAAAAATGGTGAGAAACACCATGCAGCATTGAAAAGCTGTCATGGAAATTTTATAAGAAAGAATGAAAGGAAATCACATTTTGTACTATTTAAACATTCTATGTTTTGAACTGCAAGACATCTTAATTCATAAATGTATTATTCAGAAGTGAACATGCCTAGCTGGTGATTAGATGGCAAAATCTTACGGAAACGGTTTTAAATGTTAGTACTGTATCACAGTTAATCGTTTTAGGAGGCAACTGGGTCCATGTATTTACAGCCCTGCAGAAAGGAAATTGCTTGGCTTCATTTATGTGGAAACACCTGTCCAGAAATTTATGTCCATTGCTTCTAATATAACTCGCTCTATTTACTCCGAAGTCTTTTTAGACAGCTATATTATGCTGTCTTTGATGATTTTGTATACTTGAATTAAATCCCCCACCCTTTGTCTGTACGTAGTCAAGGTAAATAGATTCATGCCTTATAAACTTCCATATATAGTTTATTTCTCAACCTGGGTATAGTTTTTGTCGGTCTTCGCTGTTCTCTTTCGAGATTCTCCATATCTTTTTTTATACTAAGATAACCAGAGCTGAACACAAATCCCAAATGTTGGCGTACTACTTGATTATATAAAGTGAGGGCAGTATTTTCCGATTTACATTTAAATGCTCTGCCTACGAACCCAAATAATTATTTTAGCTCCTCTAAACTGTTGGCTTAGTTTTAGATCGCCTTGTTATACCTCCCAGACCTTTTTCATGGTTCACATTATCAGGTTCAGTGTTGTCCATAGTATACATGGCCCTTACTCTTTTATTGCCAATGTTTAGCACTTTACATTATTAATGCAGAAATCCATTTGCCATTTTTGGGCCAAATTAAACCGTTGATCAAGATCATTCTAAATTGCCTATCTCTGCAATGTCGTGTCTGCTTTGTTACTTATTTCAGTATTATCGTCAAATTTAAAAATTTTACAGAAGAATTCTTTATAATTGTCTTTTACATATATACAGTATATTAAAAACAGACTAGAACGCAACACTGAACCCTGTGGCACTTCACTTGTACAGCAATCCAGTCAGATTCTTTTCCATTTATCACAACGCTTTGCCCTTGTCCTGTAAACCAGTTATCGATTCACTCACTGGTAAGCCTCCCTCACCCTGCTCACTTTCCTCTCATATTTTTACCTGCTCCTTCCTAACCTTCACTCACCCCTTCCCTAACTCTTTACCCACATTATCCCTCCCACACCCTCAAATCCTCCCTCTCATTCTTTGATGGCCCTTTTCCACCCCCTCCTTCCCCAACCCTTTCATTCCCTCCCCTCTCCCCCACTCCCTTACCCCTCCCTTACTCACTCCCACTTCGTACCCCTTCCATCCCCTCCTATCCCTACCCTTTTCCCACACCCTCCTACCCACTCCATCACTCACTTCCACTGTTGTTCTCTCTCATATTTACGTTCCCTTCCCTCACCTCTACCCACTTTCTCCCCCATCCCTCACTCTCTTTTCCCTCCTCCCCACCTCTCACCCCTCCTTCCCACCTTTCACCCCTCCTCCCCACCTCTCACCCCTCCGTACCCGCTCACTTCCTTGTGCCACTCTTTCTGGACAATCCCTCCCTTTTTGTCACCCTCAGGCACTTCCATCACACTGAGTGGGCCTTCATCCCTTCCTGGTATCTGTCTGTCTGTCTGTCTTCTGTGTGTGTGTGTGTGTGTGTGTGTGTGTGTGTGTGTGTGTGTGTGTGTGTGTGTGTGTGTGTCCCTCTCTCTCTCTCTCTCGCGCACACACACACACACACACACACACACACACACACACACACACACACACACACACACACACACACACACACACACACACACACACACACACACACACACACACACACACACACACACACACACACACACACACACACACACACACACACACACACACACACACACACACACACACACACACACACGCGCACACACTTTCATCTTAGTGCGTCCTCATCCCTTCCATCTTCATCCCTCCTCTTACTCTCTCATAATCCAGTTCGTTCTCCCCTCACCTACACTTCACATCGCCTCTTTGCCAGAACACGCAGAGAAACATCACGCCGGTTCAGATTTATCGAACCTGTGGCTGTAGGGGATGCCATTAATTTCTTCGCTTTGCATTAGTAGGTCTTTCTGTTAATTCATTCACTGTGATGGCGTATTAGTTCAGTTTTCCTCCCTGCAGTCGAGTGTGTTCAGCTTAAGAGAGTGCCGTGGTAGTGAAGGGGTTAGTGAAGGCCATCTAACCCCTCCCATTCGGAAATTTTCATCAGCAGAGTAGAATCGCCTTGAGGCAGCAGTAGTTTGATTTAAAAGACGCCCTCAGACTGAACGGTTTAAGCCTACGTATCGATGCCACCTCTCACAATGTCTTTTTATTTATTTAATTTTTTCTGTGTGTCCGACTCTGGGCATAGGCTTCACAGCCTGCAATCAAGGTCCATTAGTCCTCCTACATACCATACACCCCTACATGTCACCACTTCGGCGCTAACACCCACCTTCCACATTGAATACATGCTAGGGCTGTGACTGGTGTATTGGTATTAGGGGGTATTTTTACATTTCGGCGTGTCTCCTGGTAGATCAGTAAAGTCTGATTTAATGAATTTCAAATCCTTAAACTGTTCCCTGCCCCAGCGGGGATTTGAACCTGGGTTCGGTAGGACTGCAGGCCACCTCTCTACCGATTGAGCCACTGCCTACCCCCCCTCCCCTCTCCAAGGAGAAACCCCTGGTAGAGAAGGACTTCAGGCTTTGACTGATAGGCTTTCTTCCAGGTGTATAAAGTCTGCTGTTAACCTGAATGTAGACTGGAGACAGTCAGAGCAAAGTGAAAAGACGTATATGTGGAAAGACATCGCCGTGCTGGAGAGTTGCGGGCTTGAACTTGTATACCAGATGTGCATATTAACCCACTGAATCTAGTGAAGCAGTATTTAGTGTATTCATCCTATCTCTTGACTATTATATTAAGCTTAGGAAAGATATCTTGTACTGAACGGGTTAATGAAGGCTGTATGTAATCCCCAAGTTCGAAATGCATCTCCAGACCTGAATAAAGTCGTCTGAAGGTAAGAAGATTATTTTAAAACATACATTGGGATGAAGTGCTTTACCTAGAGATTTTTTTTCATTTTGAAAATAGTTTCACGTAGTTCAGCAGCGAATATACCAGCACAACGACTGTACCACATAGCACTTCTTCGTGATTATCAGCATCTTTTAGTGTTATTTTCCCTTGTTACAGCTTAGCAGTTAAGATGGAGAGATGATAAATTTAGCTCAAGTAAAAGTAGAAGGAGTACAGTGATGATGATGTGGAGGGGAAAGGGGAGTTAATGGGAGTGTGGAGGGAAAGGGAATGGGAGGGAAATGTGGAGTAGTGGTATCATGAGAGGGGGGAGGGATGAAACAGATCATGCAGTGGAGGGAATGGAACAGGAATGGATAGTGGAGAGTTGTGGATTAAGGAGGAGAGAGTAGGAATGCGCGATGGAAGTGGTGGAAGAGAGAGGAAGGCGAGAAGTGAAGAGAAGGAATAGGAGGGGGAAAGTGGAGAGACGGAGTGAGAGAGGAAGGGGAAACTGGAGGAGGGGGGGTAGTAGACCAGGAAGGTGGAGGGAAGAGTAAGGGGGAAGGCGGATGTGTGGAGGGAGGGGTGGGGAGGAGGAGAGAGAGAGAAATGCTGTGGAAAACGAGGAAGTTGGAGGAGTGGAGGGAAGAGAGGATGGACCATAGGGGGTTGGGGGGACACGGGAGGAGGAGAGGAGAGGAGGAGAGTGGTGTGAGAGAGATGGAAAAAGAAAATACTGTAGGGGAAGGATGAAACAAAGGGAAAGGCTGGGACGTGGGACATAGGGTTGAGGGAAGAGGGGAGGTGTGGGGGGGAAGAGATGGGAGAAGGGGAAGGATGAAAGTGATGAATAGGATGGAGCGAGAATTGGAAAGGTGAGAGGGGAAGGAATGAGAGGAGCAGGAAGGAACACAATGGGGAGCAGGTAATGGAGTGAGGGGAGGGGGGGGGGGGACTGATAGTGAATGAAATAGAGTAGGGTAAAGGGTGAAATAAATCGATAGGGAGGGGGATGGAAGGGTTAGGGAGGGGTGAGGAATGGAGGGGTGGGGGATGGACTAAAGAGGTGCAGGGAGGGAAGGAGGGGTCATGTGAGGGCGGCGGGGGGAGGAGAGGAAGGACTTAAAGCTGCCCTGGCCTAGGATTCGGTAGGACTCAGCAGGACCTCCAATTTTGCACTTTTTCCTCCTGTCAGAAAGCTAGATAGATGGAGGGCTAGATAGATAGAGAGAGAGACAGGTAGATATGTGCACAGGTAGACAGAAATATAGATAAATATAGGTACTGTACATAGATAGGCAAATAGATAGGTTGGTAGGTAGGTAGAGAGAATGATGGAAAAAGACAGAGTATAGGTTGGTAGGCAGGTAGATAGAAGATGAAGATAGATAGATACACAACCTGACAGACAGCAGATAGACAAATACGTAGATAAGCAGTCAATCAGT
The DNA here is from genome assembly GCF_032717465.1 of Coenobita brevimanus. Taxonomy (NCBI): domain Eukaryota; kingdom Metazoa; phylum Arthropoda; class Malacostraca; order Decapoda; family Coenobitidae; genus Coenobita; species Coenobita brevimanus. Next base: position 41,742,444 of record NC_136966.1, read on the forward strand.
AAGCCAGTCACACCATACGAAGCCATACATGATAAACTTCTAGGCAGATTAAAACTAGCTAAGCATTGATATAAACAACCATAAGGCTCCTTAGTAGAGATATATTAACCTGTTCTCCGTGATGTGTTGTTTTTTTAGCTTGTTTCTTGCCTCCAGACGATTTTATTCAGCTGAGTGGAGAAATTCCGTCTTGAAGGGGTTAGAAATAATTACCTTTATAACCCTTCAACCACGAGAGATCTTTCCTAATATGTATAAAAAATAAAATGATCTTTGGATAATGTGTTCTACTATTTATGACGCCGTTGTAAATTAACTGGAAATGCGTAGAGCTAGTTCAATGTTGTGTTAGATTCTCTCTCTCTCTCTCTTTCTCTCTCTCTCTCTCTCTCTCTCTCTCTCTCTCTCTGTCTCTCTCTCTCCTACTTATTTATTCATTCAGTGTCATTCATTCACATGCTCACCTGTTCTTGGCTGCTTATTATTCACCCTCTCATTCACACGCACACCTACTCATCCCTTCTCTGCTGATTATCAACTGAAGCTACTGACTCATTCGCCCTCTCCTAACTGCTTATTCACTCACTCACATATGTTCTCAGCTTCTTATTGGCTTTTTGCTCACTCACTCTCCCATCTACTCCTCTCTGCTGCTTACCCATTTACTCGCATGTCACTCACACATCTTCTGTCATCGTATTATCAATTCACCTATACCAAGCAGTTCAGGACACACACACACACACACACACACACACACACACACACACACACACACACACACACACACACACACACACACACACACACACACACACACACACACACACACACACACACACACACACACACACACACACACACACACACACACACACACACACACACACACACACACACACACACACACACACACACACCAACACACACTCTTCATTCACTCACCAACTCTTAACCCCTCACTCGCTCACCAACTCTTAACTCCTCACTCACTCACACACCAACTCTTATCTCTCCACTCACTGACTCACCAACTCTTAACTCTTCACACACTCACTCGCCAACTCTTAACTCTTCACACACTCACACACCAGCTCTTAACTCCTCACTCACTCACACGCCAACTCAACTCTTCACACACTCACTCACCAACTCTTAACTCTTCACTCACCCACTCACCAACTCTTAACTCTTCACACAGTCACTCACCAACTCTTAACTCTCCACACACTCACTCACCATCTCTTAACTTTTCAGTCTCTCACTCACCAACTCTTAACTCTTCTTTCAACCACTCACCAGACATTAACTCTTCACTCAGTCCCTTACCAGCTCGCTCACTCTGAATAGCGGATGGACTTTAAAAGGTGTATGTTAGTTTGAATGCCGGGCTAGGGTTAAGAGAGAGAGAGAGAGAGAGAGAGAGAGAGAGAGAGAGAGAGAGAGAGAGAGAGAGACTGCATATGATCCATTTGTTCATCTCATTTTTTTTTTTTTTTGCCTGTCTCTTTATTGTCCCATCTGTCCTTCCCTCTCTTATATTCTGCCAGTTTTAAAGTCCTTTACTAGGATAGTTTACTTTTACTAACACCACAAAACTGCAGTCGTAAAAGGAAGTCCTCGTTGTGATGGGGTTGAAAAATCGCCAACAAATGCTTGCCTTCGGTGACGTCATATTTGTATCTTAAGCCTATGTCCCACTGTCAGGAACTTTCCCACGACACGCCACGATCTTCATGTCTTCGTGTGTCGCCGCATGTTGTCATGAGTAACGTGGCGTGACTTAGCGATGACGTAGCGCTGACGTGGAGAACTTGGTCATTCTTCGCGGTTCTTGGCGCGCTACAACAATTTTTGGAATGTTCAAAAATTGTCGGCGTGGGTGCCGACAAGGAGGAGAACGTGACATGTCGTGACGGTAACGTCATTTGTCTTAGCTGTGACTCAGCCTGTCTTCGCGTGTCTTAGCTTGTCGTAGGTTGTCGTAGCTGGTCGTAGCAATTTCTTTGTGTGTCTTAGAACTAACGTGACTGTGTCGTGAAATGGCCGTCCAGGCCTACCGTTTGAGGTATGATCGTGGCATTTCACCAAGATCATACCTCGAGGGTAAGACCGTGGTGATCGGGACCGTTCTCGAAGAAGAACTTGAATATGGGACACGGGCTTTACTATACTCTGTTCTCTTTAACCTGGCCTAAAACTGCTCTCACTCTGTCTTGACTGCTGAGTTGTAGCAACAGATTAACACTAGAATATGGTGCTAGTCACGAAGAGGTTCTCTTTAAAGGATGTAGAGCCATGATATTGTCTTATTTCATCTCTGAGCAACCGAAATGGACAAAAATCTGGGCCAGGTTAAGGTGAATGACCTATAACTGACGTCAGACGATTTTATTTAGCTTGGGACTAATTGTTGTCGTTACTCCTTCAGTACGATTTTTTTTTTTTCAATTTTATTCAGACTTCCGGACGCCATTACTCAGCTGTGGTTGGACGTTTTGTACTGATATAGAAACAACCCGCGTCGGCTCTTTTAGTAATAGGATGCCTTTTTATTTATTTATTTATTTATTTTTTTTAGTTCCATTCTGACCATCACTCAGACGACAGTATTTTTTCAGCTCAGAGAAGACATCCCTCATTAATGATATATAGAACTTTTTCCTTTTTTTCTGCCTTCCAAACAGACAGTTACATTAAGCATAAGATGAGACTTGTTTAGTGAGTGGGTCTTTTTTATTATTGTATTTATTTATTTTTTATTTTTTACTGCCGGACAGACTATTTAAGTTTAGAGGAAACCCTCAGTCAGTAATACTTTTTATACAACGGTATATTTCCAGTACCGAGCAGACAGTTTTATTCAGTTGTAGGGAAGCCTTCTGAAGGCAAAGAGTTTAAAATATAACCATTACCACTTTATAATATGGTAGGGAAATACCTCAGACGCTTCTTTACGGTGACAGTAACCCTGGCTGCCATTACACCATTGTCATCAATAAAAAAAGGACCCGACTACGAAACGGTTAAAGTAGGGTGTAGATGGGGAGGCGGTGGCTCAATCGTTAGAGAGGTGGCCTGCAGTCCTACCGGACCCGTTTCAAGTCCCGGCTGGGGCAGGGAACAGTTTAAGGATTTGAATTTCTTACTATATCAAGACTTTACTGATCTACCAGAAGACCCGCCGACATGTCGTAAAAATACCCCCGCTAATACCAATACACCAGTCCTGTATGAGACAGCCCTAGCATGTATTCAGTATGGATGGTGGATGTGTCAGGAATCCATATTATAATAGTACAACTCATAGACAGATAGATAGATAGACAGATAGATAGAAGCACCAGCCAGGGTGTGAGATAGGAAGTGTGTCAGCGAGAATCGACCAAAAGGAAATGAGTTCAGCAAATACTCAATGAACAATATGCCAGTGGGCACCGGAAGCACTACATACACACAGACATACAAGGTTCTAGAAGCTTCCACGATAGTGTAGCCCACGTGACACGACCCCTGCCAAACGAGATTGTAGGAACCAGAGATCAGAAAGGGGCTAGCCATAGAACCGACAGGTCGTGGAGAGAGGAAATAAGAAGAGGGGTCCGACGAGACTTAGTAAATTACGTCCCTGTGTAATACATACTCTGCTCAACTTAAACTTTCCTTGAAGATAATAAATCAAGATCAGCTCCCTGTATTCATCTTTAACTCCTCCTGCCTTCGACTAGCACAATAACTTACCAAAACTCACGACTTGCATATTACAAGACCAAAGAGTCACATATATAGTTGGTGGCAGCGCCGAAGTGGCGACATGTAGAGGTGTATGGTATGTTGGAGAACTACTGGGCCTTGAGAGCAGGCTGTGAAGCCTATGCTCTGAGTCAGTCGGACACATAAAAAAAAAAATATATGCCCATTAGTTAAATGTTTCCGTTAACCTGAAAAAATATATCTGGTGAGAGGGAAAATAAAATCTATAAGTGGTCCTCCTAGACAGGTAGTTCATTATTTCTGTATACGATGAAGCAGCCATGGTGGATATTTGAATTATCCCTACAGATGTACATGTTTATTGAGAACATACAATAGTTTCAGTTCGACTTGAACCCTCTTCAAGTTCTTATGTTTTTATGGCAATGATGGTATGGGCACCGTGAGTTTAAAAAAAATGAATCTTTTCAACTTTTGTCAAATACAACTGCACTATGATAATGATGATGATGAAGATGAAGATGATCTAAGCGTTGGTCTTTATTGATCTTGTCTAATTCTAGTATTATTGTTCCTTTTGACGAGAGGAGCTCCGTTGTTTGACCCAGCTGCCCTAATGCAAATGTCCTTTTTTTCTCATAGTCTTGTGGCCATGATGATGAAGGTGGGAGGTGATAGTGATGATAGTATTATAGCTGGTGATGATGATAATGGTGATAATGGTATTGATGCTGATGGTAAGGTAGGTGGTGTTGATAACGATGTGTTAGTGTTTTAGGCTGTGGGTAATGGTGATAATGAGGTTGATGTCAAGGTAGGTGCTGGTAGTGGTAATAATGATTAGGGTAATTTAAGTGGTACTGATGATACTGACAATGATGATACGTTACGTGATGGTGGTGATAATGATGAAAGTGGTGTTGGTGATGATTAATCAAGTGGTGACGACAGTAATGAGAATGATGATGGTAATTTAGGTTGTGGTGATAATAATGACAGCGATGATAATTTGGTTTGTGGTAATGATGATAATGGTGATACTGGCAATGATATTAAGTGATGATGAAGCTAATGGTAATACTGATAGAGAGTTTTTGTTATGGAAGTGTTGATTCTCTGGGGCTGTTTACTCGTATACGACTCTCTCTCTCTCTCTCTCTCTCTCTCTCTCTCTCTCTCCTGACCTGGCCTCACCTGCAACTGAAGCCAGCCAGACATAAAATCAGAGTCGGCTCACCTGACCTGACCTGACTAGCCCTCCAGACTCGGGTCACTGGCCGCCATAGCTTCCCGTGTCGGTGTGGTCGAAAATCGCACAGCTGCCTCCGTCACTGTGAGCCTTAGGGACGTGGGTGCAGTTGTGGCCGTGTGGATAGGACGGGGCATTTTCACCTTAATGGCTGTTTCGCATGAATTCCTGGAGGTTTGGGAGCAATCAGCTGGTTGAGGGGGGCTGGGAGAGGTGGGGGAATGGATGGGGCTGGGAGGGGAAAGTGCAGGGAGGGGGAGAGGGGGGAAAGGGAGGGGCTGGGGGACGGGGGGGGGGAGATGCAGAGGGACGGGATGAGGGAAAGGATTAAATACTAGGGTGTCGGGGACGGGGAAAGGGGAATGTGTGGTAAGGGGGATGTAGGGATGCAGGGAGGGGGTCGGGAAAGGGTCAAAGATAATGCGTGGGCGGGGAGGAGGGAAGAGGAGATGCAGGGGGGGGGGAGGGGGAGTACAAAAGAGTACAAAGGAAAGGAAACAGCAACAGACCTGTCGCCCGTTCAGGGATGATTGTTTATATATATATATATATATATATATATATATATATATATATATATATATATATAGTATATAATATTTATGCAAGGAAGAAGGAACCAAAGATCAGGAGCCCGCAAATTGTTCCTTCCTTCCTTCCTTCCTTCCTTCCTTCCGAGAGAGAGAGAGAGAGAGAGAGAGAGAGAGAGAGAGAGAGAGAGAGAGAGAGAGAGAGAGAGAGAGAGAGAGAGAAAAAGAAGATAATAGAGTGCCTAATTCAAGATCCGTTCATTTCGAGATACCAGGACACACTGCGTTTGAAAGACTGGAGATCATAGGCAGTAGGAAATACAGACAAAGGGAGCCAGTTCCAGAGTTGACCTGTTGTATACATGAAGGACTGGGAGTAAACGGTTAACTTCTGTGTTAAGAGTTGGACAGAAAAGGGATGAGAGATTGTTGCTTGACGGGTGCTACGAGCCTGCCGCAGTGGTGGAGGGATGCAAGCAGACAGTCCAGAGGAGTAGTGGCCTTTGAAGTGGCGATAGAAAAGAGAAAAGGATGCAACAATACGCCGAAGAGAGAGGTTGAAGGGAGCCAGTAAGAAAGTTAATGAGACGAAAAGCCTTTCACTCCACCCTGTTGAGAAAAGCTGCATGTTGGGAGCCTCCCCACACATGAGAGTTGTACTCTACACAGGGGAGAATAAAACCTTGTATTAAGTCAACAACTGTGCAGGGGTAAAGAAGACACGGAGTCTGCTTAGCACACCTAATCTCTTGGAAGCAGATTTTGCAAGAGAAGTAATATGATCTTTCAAAGACAAATCTCGAGAGAATGAAACCCCAAGTATGTTTAAATATGATGCAGGATTGAAATGAGTATTGTTAAACACTAGACTAGAGGGTACTCATGCAGTTGATTTTTTTTTCGGATTGTTAGATATAAGAAGTGAGTTTCTGATGCATTAAAAACAGCAAGATTACCCTTACTCCAGTCAGAGATATGAGCCAAGTCAGACATTAAGTGTACCATAGCCTCATCCCTTGCCTGTTGACAGGCTTCAGCGAAGTAAGTAGTCTGTGAGGCAGAGACAATGATGGAAAAACAGGAAGGAAGGAAGGGAAATATACCAAGGGAGTGAGGAGGACAGAGTAGTGGAAGAGGAGGGTAGGGAACTAGGGAGAAGGGTTGTGGAAAGGAGGGATAAAACAGGATGGGGGAAGGTAGAAGTGGGAGTGGAATAGGGAGGGGGAATATACAGGAAGGAGGAAGGTTCTGAATATATAAAAGGAGGGGGGGGGAGGAGGAATAAATCGGGAGGAGGAGGAAACTCAAAGGAGGTGCTGAGAGGGAGGGGAAGGAAATGTAGAGATTTGATCTAGAAGGAAGGTGGATGAAAGGAAGGGAAGGACGTGGGTGTGGGGCAGTTGCAGAAAAGAGAGGTAGAATAGGGTAGGGGTGAAGCAGGAGTAAGGGGAGTTTAGAGGGGATGTGCTGCAGGATAGGGGGGAGGGTGTGGAAATGCAGCTGAGAAGAGGACAGGTAAGTGATGTTGACTGGGGAGGCTGAGGAGAGGGGCGGCGCAGGTAGGAAAAATAAGAAGTCTTTTGTGCAGCAAAGTAGACTGGAAGGTAGATAAAGACACGGGAATGATAATCAGCTGCGTATGATAGGCTGGTAGAAAAGTAGACTGGTGGGGAGGCTGGCTGATGAATAAAACTATGAGGAAAGCAGGAAAGAAGCCTAGTCAGTAGACTGGTAGCAAAGTAGACAGATTTGTAGGTGAAGCCTTTCAGTATGATGTGTAAGCGAGCGGATGTTTGTTGGTGATATGTCTGGGTCGGACAAAGATATACTTCCTGAGTCATGCAGAGGATAGCTGACTTCTTGCAAATTCTGCTCGAGTGACAGTTCTACGTGTGAACAGAGTAGTCGTGACACTGGATAACACTGTCTATCTATATACCTAGGCTGCTTCCCCCATGGAAAGGGAGGTAGCCGAGACAGGACGACACACTCCCAATTCACTCATCCACTCAAACACATTCATTCGCATCTTAGCCCCAAAGGGGAGAAGGGACAGATCCTCACCGCACCACACCGCACGAGGGTCAGCTGCGCAGTGCAATCAGCGACATCCGCAGTAGGGCCCGACAGCAGAGTTGGTTTACCCCTGCCACATCATGATAGACCCATCCCCTTATCCGCACCTGACCTGATTAGCTGATCAGAGCAAATGCGGGAGAATATCCCCTCAGGGCTGTGTCATCATTTATTCATTCACAATTTCTCTCCATTTATTTCTGTCACGCACAGCCACTCTTCCTTGCTCAACAAACATCCCTCTCGCATCCAACGCTCTCTTTACTCTGTCCATCCATCCTATTCCTGGTCTCCTTCTCAGCCTTACACGTCTCACGTCAGATCTAGTTATCTTTTTCACTAATCGCTCATTATCCGTTCTCTCCATATGCCCAAACCATCGCAACAACCTCTGCTCAACTCTACCAGCCATCTCCCGAACAACTCCAGTTATCCTTCGCACTTCATCATTTCGCACTCGATCCATACTCGTCACTCCACACATACTCCTCAGACACCTCATCTCCATTACATTCAAACTTTTCCTCTCCGCTACACCCATATTCCATGTTTCAGCCCCATATAACGCAGTCGGTACCACAACACCCTCACATAGCCTTCTCTTTACATCCATTCTAAGCAAATGACATCTAAACACTTTTTTTCATTCCTCCCAACACCTTTCCTACTTCATTCATTCTAAACTTCACTTCTGCATCTATTCTTCCATCCACAGCAACATGTGACCCTAAATACTTATAACACTCTGCCTCCTCAAGCAACTCACCATTCAAAACTATATTCATCCTCCTACCATCTACCGACCTCGTACACTTCATCACTTTACTCTTATTCTCATTTACTGTCAATTTCCTCCTTTCACACACCCTTCCAAACTCCACTACCAACTGTCTCAATATCTCCTCTGAATCAGCCACCAGTGCAGTATCATCTGCAAACAGCAGCTGCTTCAGATTCCATCAACATTCACCAGACTCAAACCTCCACCTAAAACTCTTGCATTCACCTCCCTTACAACACCATCCATTTAAATATTAAACAACCAAGGCGACATCACACATCCCTGCTGCAGCCCCACTCTCACGGGAACCAATCACTCACAGTACTTCCCACTCTTACACACGCGCTACTATGTACATAACTTTTCACCCCTTTTAGTAACCTACCATCAAGTCCATACAATCTTAAAATAGTCCACAAAGCCTCCCTATCAATTCTATCATACGCTTTTTGGAAATCCATTAATGCCCAAAACACATCCTTGCCTTTCGCTAAATACTTTTCACACACTTGTCTCACAGCAAACACCTGATCCACGCATCCCCTCCCTCTCCTAAAGCCACACTGCTCATCACCAATCACTCCCTCTGTACCCTCTCTAACTCTCATAATTAACACTCTACCATACACCTTACCTACATCACTCAACAGACTTATACCCCTAAAGCTAGTACATTCATACTTATCACCCTTGCCTTTATATAACGGGACCACACAAGCACTTGCCCAGTCAACTGGCACCATACCTTTCACAAAGCACACATTCAACAATCTTACTAACCAGTCAGCAATAGTCACTCCACCACCCTTCAGTCATTCCACAGCACACCCATGCATACCTGCAGCTTTCCCTGTTTTCATCTCGTTTACTGCCTTCTGCACTTCCTCCTTCGTGATCAAAGAATCATTCAACTCTCCCAACACATTTATTCCTTGCACCCTTCCATCCGCCACAATCTTAGCTACCCTTTCCTCCTCTACATTTAATAATCTTTCAAAATATTCTGCCCATCTCTTCCTTACTGCATCCATCTCAGTTAACATCCTTCCATCCTCTGCTTTTACTCGTTCTTCCTTCCCAGACTCCCTTTCGCACCCTTTTCTCCTCCTTCCAGAACATTTTCTTATTCTGTTGAAAATTCTCAGTCAACCGCCAACCCCACCTCTCATCTGCTGCCACTTTAGCATCACACACAGCTCTTCTCGCCCTATTCCTCTTTTCCATATACCTCTCGTATGACACCTCATCCTTCCTCTGCAGCCACACTTCATATGCACGTCTCTTCTCAGCCACAGCCATACTTACTTCCTCGCACCTCCATTCACTTCCTTTTCCTACACCACCACCCACTCGTCTCACGCCACACACCTCTTCCGCATGCCCCACCACAGCACTTTTAAACAACTGCCATTCCTCCTCCACACTGCCATTTTCCTGATCTTTCACTGCATTCCACTCATCTTTCAATTTCTCCTGATACTCTATCATTTTCTCTTTCTTATCCAATTCACTCTCTTTCAAAACCTCCCTGCCACAACTAACTCTTCTAGCTCTCACCCATCTCTTACCTACTCTTAACTTTCCCTCCACCAGGTAGTGGTCAGATATACCTCCACCCTCCCCACTCAGAACTCTCACATCCAACAGTCTTCCTATTACATTACTGGACACAACCACATAGTCCATCAAAGCTCTATCAACAACCCTTCCACCCTCCTGTCTCACCCATGAATACCTGTATCTTCCTTCTCAATCAGGGTATTTCCAATCACCATCTCTTGCTCAATGCACATCCCTATCATTCTTTCCCCATTTTCATTTCTTCCAGGCACACCATGCATACCAACTACACCTTCAACTGCTACATTTCCCACTCTAGCATTCAAAATCCCATCATTACCACATCACATTCACTCCAAAACTCTGCAGACACTCAAAATCATTCCAGAAAGACTCCCTCTCTTCTTCATTCCTTTCACTACCAGGCCCATATGCACTGACAAACACCCACAACTCACATTCAAATTTCGCTTGCACCCACATCAGTCTCGATGACACCTCCTTCCATTCAGTCACACACTGCTGTACTTCCGGTCTCACTAACAAGGCCACACCTTCTCTTGCCCTTCCTCTGTCAACACCTGACAATCGATCATTCACACTTCCAAACATAGACTCACTCTTCCCTTTCATCTTCCTTTCACTCAAAGCTAACACATCCAACTTTCTTCTCACAAACATTCTCCCAATCTCCTCCCTTTTAGCCTCAACCGTACTACATCCACGCACATTCATAGACCCAATCTTCAGGGTACGGGGATAACTCAGTCCCCCATCCCTTTCTCTGGCCTGTCTGTTTTTAGGAACTAAAAAACAGAGGAGGGGGTCCCTAGTCCCCTCACTGGATAACACACACGAAGAAAACTCTCTTCCTGTGCCCTGAAAGACTGTATGAGAGTTAGAGATCAACTACACTTCGTGGGTGTAAATCTAAGCCCTCAGTAAAGCATCCAGAAGTAATACGGAGGCTTTAAGATCAACCTGAAATCCTGATGGTAAATCTACAGGCCCACATCTCACAGATGACGTATTTGTTTAGTTACGTTTTGCTATCCCCTCACGAGTTATTTCAGCTTCAGAGACATGTTTCACTTTGGAGACGTTATATGTAGTCTTCATTCTGGATGTTTCCTTTAATCTGTAGTGTCTTTTGGCAGCAAAAATAAATCACAGAATATGTCACTACAGTGATGGGGTTAACCTTTTCAGCATGGTGAGGTATTTTTTAGTCGCATCGTACTACCTGCAGCCGAGTTATTTCAGCTTGAGAGAGACTTGTCGAAGTGGAAGGACTATTATATTTTGTCTTTATTATCCCCTGCATTACGAGGCGGCTTTCCAAAATTTAACTTAATAAAATCATGAAGAAGCAGCAAGAAGAAAATAGAAATTACATTATCATTATTGTTGTAGCTGTTGCTTAACTTCGATCTGTCTGGCTGAGCAGATCCATTGACCTCAGGTAGATAACTGTCTCTGTAGCTCATCCCGTAGTTTCATAGTATGTCTTCGTCTTAGTGTGGTATATGCATTGCAGTGCTCCGTTGTGTGTGTGTTATGTTGTGTGAACCTATTATTTAAGGAGAGCACTTGTCAACTGTGAGTCTACCCAACCTCAGTCTAAATTAATAACTGAGGAGGGATAGGTGATGTCCTGATCTAAGCCCGGGTAGGCGTCCCTGATACCTCCGATGGGCGGATGTAAAGGGGGGTGGCTCGTAATATAGCATTCTGATGGAGGTGATGTTTTGCCCTGCAAGTGAAATGAGTGTTTTTTCAATGCTAGTGTTGGAATGTCTGCAGGTGGGTTGTTGTTGAAGACGGTCTGATAATGTTTGTGTGGTAATTGTTCTGTGGGTCTTGTTGTGTTGTGAGGTTCTTTCATGCAATGACATGTGTGTTGTGGTAGCACAGGCTGCTGAACAGAATTGTGCACCTCTCATATCAAGTTATTATGTGGGACGATTTTAGTTTTACTGTCAAGTATAAGTGAGCTGCAGAAGTGGTTTTAGTGCAACCAGAGATAATGCATAGGGCTTTATTTTGTATGTTCTGCAAGATGTTTTATTGAGTGCTAGAGTGGGGGCCCATGCTGAGGAGGCATAGAACATCACTGATATAATATATTGTTTTTAGAAGAGGAGAGTGTTTAATTCTGTTGCCCAAAGTCTGTCCCTGTAAGAGCTCTGAGTGAATGAATTCTGAAGGTGCACCACCTCTTGATTTCATATAATTATGTGTTCCTTGAAGGTGAGTCCAATGTCTTACGTCACTCCAAGGATCTTAGTGGAAAGGTGTGTAAGATGTCAGGAGGGTACCGGTGCTCATGCTTGTTGCTTGTGACGAGCGTGGTGTTGGATTTAACTGGTGCAGTCGTCAGCCTGTTGTCCCGTTTCCTTGCGTTGAGGAGTGTTGAGGGTGTCTTGTTGCAGCGTACAGGGTTTTTCTGCGATGTAATGTGTGGATGTTATGGAAATGTCATCTGCATATGCGGCAATATATGTGGGCAGTTGGGGTGTGGAAATATCATGCATGTATAGGTTGAAGAGTTTAGGTGACAGCACACACACACCTGTGCAACTCTGTCAGGAAAGTTTCGTGTTCGTGATGACATGCCCTGAGCGTAACATGTGTTTATCGACCAGATACGTAGTTGGTAAGCCAATGTTTGGTATTGTTCTCCATATTTGTGTTGTAGATTTCAGTGTTTAGTTTGCACCAGAGAATGGTAGTAAATCTTTACTTGTGTCTGTCTTTGTAAAATGTCTACGTTGTGCAGGTCTTACAGAGCTGCAAACTTCAAATGCGTTTTGTGTGAGGTTTGTTAGGAGGGTGTTTGTGGAATATATTGTTCAAAATCCGTATTGTGAGGGGACAAGTGGGACATGTGGTGTGAGTCTGTTGAAGAATTAGGCGTCCATTTATCCTGGATAGCATGCTAAATAGTGTTATGGGTCTGTACGAAAAAGGGTGTACTTGTTTGGTGTAAATATAACAATGATTGTTCATGTCTCCAGATATTGTTAATGCTACAATGTGCATATGAGTAGTTAGTGATGTTGGGCCTGAAGAGCGTGTGGTCTTGTGTGTTTCAGGTGTAAATTGCTTATGCCATTCAGTTCTGTACTGGCAGAGTTCTTTGTTTTTTATAGTGTTACGTGTCTGTTCTAGAATGAAGGGGGTTACGATATGATCGAGTGGAAAGTATTGCTTGCGAAGAAAAGTTTGTTTTTCTGACACAGCGTGTCTTGGTGTATTATGACGTATGTTTGCATAATGGCTGATGCTTGCTCTTTGTAAGGAGAGGTGTACTGGGTGTTGGTAGTGATGGTGGCATGGGTCTTGGATGTGCTCATTTGTGGTTTAGTAATGCTGTTAATTGTTTTGTAATGCCGAGATGGATCTATGGAATGGATCAGTGTTGTTACAAAGTCATTTAGTTATCTGTTTTCTTTGTGGTATTTTTTTTGTCAATTTCTTTGTTTCATTGGCAGAGCCTTGTCGTGATATCGTGTGTAAATGGGAGGGGGCGTTGTGCTCGAGTGAGTTATGTTATATGAGGCGAGCAGCCTCCGGTGTAAAGTTTGGGTTGTAATGTCCTCTGTTGCTTCGTTGAATGTGGTGCTTGTTTGCCTTAAGAGTATGTTGTTAAATTTCATAATGTGTCTGTCGATGTTGGTGATAAGTGTGTTGTTCAGTGTGCTGAAACGATGTTCTGCGTCTTCGATGAATTTTGTCTTTTCTGCTCTCTTGTAGTTTGCCCAAGTGATGTGTGACCATTTGGTTTGCAGTGAATTCTTGTGTTGATGATGAAGGGGGGATAACCTGAAGGGAGTTCGGGTTTCACCTAATGTGGGTGAACATAATGTGAAGTCCCGACAGGAGGAAGAGCGAAATGTTTGGTGTGGGATGTTGGTGTATTGTGAGATGTCACAGAGAATGTACATGTTATTGAGCCGTGATGCAGTGTTGAGGCCTTGGTGGTTGCCTTGGTTGTGTTTGTACTGTACTGTACCAGGCAGTAGTTTTAGCGTTGAATTCCTCAGCAATAATAAACTATATGTGTTAGGGGGAGGAGTTGAGGGTTGTATTGCACTGGTACGGCGTGGGAGGTGTTGGGAGAATGTAAATGGTAAAAATGTTCGTATCTTGCATATGACCAGAGTTAACACTGAGTGACTCTGTTTCTAATGTGGTGCAATTCTGGAAGTGTGATTACGTTGTCTGTGTTGTGTCTCTGTAGATTAGTGAATGTAAGCGATAATGCCCTCTGTATGGCCATTAATCCTGTCCCTGGTAATAGTGTTTGATGTTTGATGTCTTGTGTGTGCATGCGAGTAAAGTTTCATGTGCAATGTGTTTGTAGTGTCTGTGAAGAAAGTATTCAATATGTGCTTTTGGGAGAGGGGGCCGTAGACACTGTAGTGAAGGGCTTTCAAGGGAAGTAACCAGACCGGTAAGTAGACAGTATTAATGAGATAGGTATACAGGTTGGTAGGTCAGTAGAAAGGAAATATGATAGCGTCCTTTTCATTTTATTTAGTTGGAGTGACTTAGGAACTGGAGGGGTTAGTTATATTTTAAATTAATCCTTTCATTACTAGGCTGTTATAAATGATACTGATAGTCTGGTAGCAGCAAGAAAGAAATAGCGATGAGATCTGGAGGCTAAAGGATAAGTTATGATAAAAATCTCCCTCTCCAAAATACTGAAAGCTCCATACTCGTGTTCATTGCATGCAGTTGCTTAAGAGTTGTGTTGGTGTGAACATAGGTGGCTCCCCTGTACCCCCTATATAACAGTTTAGCTCTGATTATGACACGTTAACCTCGTCACTGCCAGAGATCTCTCCTAAGCTGAATACAGTTGCCTGGATATAGGAACAATCTAAAGAAATAAAAAAAACTTTCTGCTATTTAAGGGATTATTTTTATATTGTATTCTTATGCCAAACATGTCGAATGTATACCGATATCTATCAGTCTATCTACCTATTTATCTATCTATCTATCTATCTATCTATCTATCTATCTGTCTATCTATCTATCTATCTATCTATCTATATATATATATATATATATATATATCTATATATATATCTATATATATATATCTATATATATATCTATATATAAATATCTATCTATCTATCTACAAATATATATATATATATATATAGATATATATATATATATATATATAAGCACAAGGGTACTCAAGGTCAGGTACAGTGGTTTTTAAAATGACTTAAGGTAAAGAAAACCGTACATCTAATTCAAAACAGTTACACTGATTTTATTTTCAAAAGCAATTTATACTAAAGCAAAGCGCTAGCCAATGAGTGGCTGCGTGTGTGTGTGTGTGTGTGTGTGTGTGTGTGTGTGTGTGTGTGTGTGTGTGTGTGTGTGTGTGTGTGTGTGCGTGTGTGCGTGTGTGTGTGCGTGTGTGTGTGTAAAGGAATATGTGTGCGTGCTTATCTTCCATGTTCAGCCGCGCTCACGTCATCTTTTCTCCAACACACACACACACACACACACACACACACACACACACACACACACACACACACACACACACACACACACACACACACGTACACCAACCCCCAGCCGCCCCACACACACAGGATTTCGCCCGAGGAATGGACGTGGAGGAATGTCATGTAGGAAGAAAAGAGAGGAAAAAAGATGAGAGAGAGAGAGAGAGAGAGAGAGAGAGAGAGAGAACACAGACTCTGAGTTCCTCTCTAGATGGGCCTCCCTTATTATCAACGCAAAAACCCACACGTTAGCTACGGGACTGAGAGAAGAGGATAGCAAAAAAAAAGTCTCTCTCTCTCTCTCTCTCTCTCTCTGTCTCACCTTCTGCACCTTCTCCCAATCTGTCGGACAGGATCATACGCAGAAAAAACACCTTGTAGGATTGAAATGGAAGGAGGACATTTTACAGTAATGGTAGAAACAGTAACTTTAAATGAAGGCACTGTATGTATGATCATCTGTCACTATTACACACGCATATTTTATTTTTAAGTATATGTCTATCTGTGTATCTTTCCATTTATACCTCTCAATGTGTCTGTCTTCTTGTTTATATGTTTAGTTGTGTCTGTCTGTCTGTGTATGTGTGTGTGTGTCTGTCTGTCTGTGTATGTGTGTGTGTGTCCGTCTATATCTATGTAACTCTAATCTATCTGTGTGCGTGTGCGTGCGTGTATGTGTGTGTGTGTGTGTGTGTGTGTGTGTGTGTGTGTGTGTGTGTGTGTGTGTGTGTGTGTGTTTACTTACACAGATTTTCGGGTAGTGTCTATGATGATCTTGCTTTTTCAGAACTTATATATTATGTTACTCTGTACAGCAGTGTCTGGGAGTTTGTTCCTGTTAAACACAATGGCGTTCCCAGTGAAATAATTGATAGTCTATAGGTTTACGGCATCATAATGTTTAGTCGATTGTCTCAGATGTGGAGTCTTGGTGGCAGAGAAGTAAATCTTTATAATTTAAATTATTACAGCATTTTACAATGATCGCTTCTCATAGTTTTCTAGCCTATTATTCGCACCCAGAGACGCAGTCCAGAAAGAAAGAAAGAAAAAAAGAACTAAACAATTGCATGCCCAGTGAAATGGACTGCCCACTAATTCACTCAGCATTTAAATCTGACCCTGAATGGACGCCTTGCCAGTGAGAACAAATCGAGTTATCTGTCTCTATTCATACGATTAATGTGGAAGAGTGTGAGTTATTTTTGTTGTCCTCCTCAGCACTTACTGTAATTTACTGACGGTGTGTCCATACTTGACTGAGGATCCTAGATGAGTACGGGATATTCATTGTGGGTAGGACAAGACTCATGTTTAGTGATGTTATAATATATTTACTTGCGAAGAAGTTTCTCAATGAATTCCAACATTCTGTTTTCTTCTTGGCTGCTGCTATGCAGTAATGGAAATATTTCAGATTAAGTGAAACAGCCACACCCAGACCTTTGATGCATGAGCTGTCTTTGATTTAATGACCCATTGTTTTTGCAATAATTTCTTATTGATTTTCCCTACCTGGAGAACCTAGCAGCTGACAACATTAAATGGCCTGACCTGACCATTCAGTCATAGAACTGGTTAAGTTTGCCCGTTTTATGTGAAAATTCATTCCCTATTGCATCATGCACTGTTATCATGTGTGTGTGTGTGTGTGTGTGTGTGTGTGTGTGTGTGTGTGTGTGTGTGTGCGTGTGTGTGTGCGTGTGTGTGTGTGTGTGTGTGTGTGTGTGTGTGTGTGTGTGTGTGTGTGTGTGTGTGTGTGTGAGAGAGAGAGAGAGAGAGAGAGAGAAACAAAAAGCTGACCACACGCCACCAGCACCCGTTCCTCATGACTGCCTCTTCATCCACCCCAGGCCTTGTTTTTCTCACCCACCCCATCCACATTCCCGCCACCCCCTCACATTCCCTCCACCCCACTCCACCCCCTCCAGCCCCTCCATCCTCTCCACAACCCCTCCACCCTTCTCCAGAACCCTCCATCCTTCTCCAGAACCCTCCACCCTTCTCCAGAACCCCCCCACCCCTTCCCAGAACCCCTCCACCCCTCCCCAGGACCCCTCCACCCCTCCTCAGAACCTCTGCGCCCCCTTCACAACCCCTCCACCCCTCTCTAGAACCCCCTTCCCCTCTCCAGAACCCCCTTCCCCTCTACAGAACCCCCCACTCCTCTCCAGAACCCCCCACTCCTCTCCAGAACCCCCACCCCTCTTCAGAACCCCTCCACCCCCTCAAGACTTCTCCGCCCCCTCCACAACCCCTCCACGACCCCTCCACCCCTCCCTACAACCCCTCCACCCTTCCCAAGAGCCTCTCCACCCCTCCCAAGAGCCTCTCCACCCCCTCCACAACCCCCCCATCCCTTTCAAGACCTATCCTCCTCCTCCACAACCCCTCCATCCCTCTCCACAACCCCTCCATCCCTCTCCACAAACCCTCCATCCCTCCCCACAACCCCTCCATCCCTCCCCACAACACCTCCATCCCTCCCTACAACACCTCCATCCCTCCCCACAACACCTCCATCACTCCCCACAACACCTCCATCCCTCTCAACAACCCCTCCATCCCTCCCCACAACCCCTCCATCCCTCCCCACAACACCTCCATCCCTCCCCACAACACCTCCATCCCTCCCCACAACACCTCCATCACTCCCCACACCACCTCCATCCCTCTCAACAACCCCTCCGCCCCTTCCAGAACCTCCCCGCACTTGTCTCCATAACCCCTCCACACCTGCCATTACAACCCCTCCCCTCCTGCTTCCATAATCCTTCCACACCTGCTTTCACAACCCCTCCACACCTGCCTGTACAATCCCCTCCACACCAGCCTGGCCCTGTACAGCCCCTCCACACCTACCTGTACAACCCCTCCACACCTGCATGTACAACCCCTCCACACCTGCCTCCACAACCCCTCCACACCTGCCTGTACAATCCCTCCACTCCTGCCTCCACAATCCCTCCACTCCTGCCTCCACAACCCCTCCACACCTGCCTGTACAACCCCTCCACACCTGCCTGTACAACCCCTCCACACCTGCCTGTACAGACCCTCCACACCTGCTTTTACAACCCCTCCACACCTGCTTTTACAACCCCTCCACACCTGCTTTTACAACCCCTCCACACCTGCCTGTACAACCCCTCCACACCTGCCTGTATAACCCCTCCACACCTGCCTGTATAACCCCCCTCAACTGCCTGTACAACCCCTCCACACCTGCCTCCACAACCCCTCCACACCTGCCTGTGCAACCCCTCCACACCTGCCTGTACAACCCCTCCACACCTGCCTGTGCAACCCCTCTACACCTGCCTGTACAACCCCTCCACACCTGCCTGTGCAACCCCTCCACACCTGCCTGTGCAACCCCTCTACAACTGCCTGTACAACCCCTCCACACCTGCCTGTACAACCCCTCCACACCTACCTCCACAACTCCTCCGCACCTGCCTGTACAACCCCCCCACACCTGCCTGTACAACCCCCCACACCTGCCTGTACAACCCCTCCACACCTGCCTGTGCAACCCCTCTACACCTGCCTGTACAAGCCCTCCACACCTGCCTGTACAACCCCTCCACACCTACCTCCACAACCCCTCCACACCTGCCTGTACAACCCCTCACACACCTGCCTGTACAACCCCTCCACACCTGTCTCCACAACTCCCCCCCTCCTGCCTGTACAACCCCTCCCCTCCTGCCTGTACAACTCCTCCACACCTGCCTGTACAGCCCCTCCACACCTGCCTGTGCAACCCCTCTACACCTGCCTGTGCAACCCCTCTACAACTGCCTGTACAACCCGTCCACACCTGCCTGTACAACCCCTCCACACCTACCTCCACAACTCCTCCGCACCTGCCTGTACAACCCCCCCACACCTGCCTGTACAACCCCTCCACACCTGCCTGTGCAACCCCTCTACACCTGCCTGTACAAGCCCTGCACACCTGCCTGTACAACCCCTCCACACCTACCTCCACAACCCCTCCACACCTGCCTGTGCAACCCCTCTACACCTGCCTGTACAACCCCTCCACACCTGCCTGTGCAACCCCTCCACACCTGCCTGTGCAACCCCTCCACACCTGCCTGTGCAACCCCTCTACAACTGCCTGTGCAACCCCTCTACAACTGCCTGTACAACCCGTCCACACCTGCCTGTACAACCCCTCCACACCTACCTCCACACCTACCTCCACAACTCCTCCGCACCTGCCTGTACAACCCCCCCACACCTGCCTGTACAACCCCTCCACACCTGCCTGTGCAACCCCTCTACACCTGCCTGTACAAGCTCTCCACACCTGCCTGTACAACCCCTCCACACCTACCTCCACAACCCCTCCACACCTACCTCCACAACCCCTCCACACCTGCCTGTACAACCCCTCACACACCTGCCTGTACAACCCCTCACACACCTGCCTTTACAACCCCTCACACACCTGCCTGTACAACCCCTCCACACCTGCCTGTACAACCCCTCCATATCTGCCTGTACAACCCCTCCACACCTGCCTGTACAACCCCTCCACACCTGCCTGTACAACCCCTCCACACCTGTCTCCACAACTCCTCCCCTCCTGCCTGTACAACCCCTCCCCTCCTGCCTGTACAACCCCTCCACACCTGCCTGTACAACCCCTCCACACCTGCCTGTACAGCCCCTCCACACCTGCCTGTACAATCCCTCCACACCTGCCTGTACAACCCCCCACACCTGCCTGTACAATCCTCCACACCTGTCTCCACATTTCTTCCACAACTGCCTGTACAACCCCTCCACACCTACCTCCACAACCCTTCCACACGTGCCTCCACAACCCCTCTACACCTGCCTGTACAACCCCTCCACACCTACCTCCACAACCCTTCCACACGTGCCTCCACAACCCCTCTGCACCTGCCTGCACAACCCTTCCATACGTGCCTCCACAGCCCCGCCACACCCTCTCCACACCTGTCCACACAACCCCTCCCCACCTGTCTCCACACAGACTGTGAGCATTTCGCATCATCACACAGCAGATGCACCGGAAAATGTGTGTGTGTGTGTGTGTGTGTGTGTGTGTGTGTGTGTGTGTGTGTGTGTGTGTGTGTGTGTGTGTGTGTGTGTGTGTGTGTGTGTGTGTGTGTGTGTGTGTGTGTGTGTGTGTGTGTGTGTGTGTGTGTGTGTGTGTGTGTGTGTGTGTGTGTGTGTGTGTGTGTGTGTGTGTGTGTGTGTGTGTGTGTGTGTGTGTGTGTGTGTGTGTGTGTGTGTGTGTGTGTGTGTGTGTGTGTGTGTGTGTGTGTGTGTGTGTTTGAACGGTATAACTCAAACAAGTTTTACCTGATTTTACTCTTTGTGAGAAGATGATGTTCAGTTAAGAGTTTGATCTGTTGTCTCTGACAACATTAGGTAAAAAGTCAAGATTTCAGGGCTAAGTCAGAGCTTGACCTGACATGGTTAGCTGAAAGTTTTTATTAACTTTAAAGTTGGGACAAGGGCCCAGAGTAAGGCAAGAACTAGGCTGTTTCCCTTTTGAAAACAATCAAAGGTAGCGGTCACAGGGCAAGGTCAAAGTTCCACCCGTGTGTCTGATTGAACAAAGAAGCTGTTTTGATCTGATCTGAGCTAAATTTGGTGGAAGGGTTGGGGATCACTTAAGAGGATGAGCTATTGTTTTTTGTAAACAATAGCTCACAAGTCAGGGTCACATGGCACTGTCAGTGTAAACAGTTTTTATCCGATTTAGACCAAACTGCATAGAAAGCTTAGATGAAAATAATGCAAGGATAAAAGGATTCGAATTTGAGAACAGTCAAACTTCAGGGTCACTGAGAAGAATGAAAGTTCAGGGTCGCAACGCCCATGATTTGTACCTGACGGGTGGAAGGTTTTAGGCTGAGATATGAATGAAATAACTGTTTCGAGAGCAATAGGGCGAAGGCCAGGGTCACAGGACAGTCATTTCTTCGGCCCTCAGACCAGTTGGGGGAAGAGAGTGTTGCAGTCTCTGGGTGTTTCTTTAGGTCTAATTCTGTTACCTCCAGACAATTTTTTCAAGGTAGGAAAGACATTTGAAACTGGGTTGGTTTGATTATACACTTTATTGACTCCATCCAGGCTAGAGTTGAATAATATAACTAAATATAATTGTCTGGTGGTGCTGTGGTTAAAAAACAAAAGTCAGTTTATATGAAAGGTCAGGAGGCGAAGGACGGGACAACAGTGATGACAGGATGAATGGCAGAGGCTAACTTCCTCACTTCAATGGCGTCATATTTAATTTAGTCTTTGTGTCTTCAGACGACTTCCCTCAGCTAATGGGTTATGTTTCGAACTGGAGGAGCTGAATATTGGCTTCATTAACTCCATCATTATTAGAGGCCATTTTAAAACAGAATTGTCTGATATGGGCGGATTTAAGCGGGAAAAATATTATCGTAGTGAAGGGGTTACGGGCGGAGAGAATTCAGTGAACCAACACAGACGGCAGGTGGTGAGTGTGTGTGTGTGTGTGTGTGTTCATATTTT
The DNA here is from genome assembly GCF_032717465.1 of Coenobita brevimanus. Taxonomy (NCBI): domain Eukaryota; kingdom Metazoa; phylum Arthropoda; class Malacostraca; order Decapoda; family Coenobitidae; genus Coenobita; species Coenobita brevimanus. Next base: position 41,764,428 of record NC_136966.1, read on the forward strand.
TTTCTTTCGTGCGTGATATCAGCTTGGGATGGAGGATTTATAGCAAGAAAAGTAATAATATTGGGAGTAAAGTGTCCATCTACTATACTCAGTGTTTCCTGTTCTAACTTAGAGAGCAGAAACACAGAGTCTAGCGGTATGCCTAAAAGGTAAGCATACGCTGTAGAACACCTGTAGTGATCTGTGTAGCAATCCCTCTAGGTCTGTCAGTCTCTTTGCTTCATTCTGCCATCCATTTGTGTGTTAATCTTTGTATAATTGTCTTTCTTTATTTGTGTATACATCTGGCTTCATCTGCAAGGTGTGTAGAGCTCAGGAATGTTAGATTAATTGCATTCCTGTGCAGGATGCGGAAATCAGAGTTACACACACACACACACACACACACACACACACACACACACACACACACACACACACACACACACACACACACACACACACACACACACACACACACACACACACACACACACACACACACACACACACACCACGCACGCGCACGCGTTGTTGCAAGTATCTATCTATCTATCTATCTATCTAACTCTATCTATCTGTCTATCTATCTATCTATCTATATATATATATAATATATATATATATTTTGATAATGAATGGAGGAAGGAAAAACAAAGGAAAAAAAATAAGTCCATGTGCCTAAAGGCATCCTCCATTCATAGAATACAGTACATATAACAATTGGATATATATTGTATGTATATGAGAGAGAGAGAGAGAGAGAGAGAGAGAGAGAGAGAGAGAGAGAGAGAGGGGGGGGGTCTCCCTCATATGATAGCACTAGTCACATCCTTGCTTACACATTAGCCTTCACAACAAATAAACTTAAATTTTCTTATTCCTGCCAAGCTATTTTATTTCGCATACTAAAAGACTCTGAAAACAATGCCTTTTACCTTTTTCAGTAGGATGGCATCTCGTAACCCGAAGTTGTTGTTTTAGCTGCCACCAAACACTTCTATTCAGCTTTGGAAAGACCTCATCAGCAGGGGGTTAAAAAATAATCATTAATCCCTTTACTGTAACGCTTTTTTTTTTTTCTTTTGCTTTTCCTACCGGGAGACAATTTTATTTCAGCTAAACAAAGGCCCTCGTGTGTGTGTGTGTGTGTGTGTGTGTGTGTGTGTGTGTGTGTGTGTGTGTGTGAAGTGGGTCAATACAGTGTCCCAGGAGTTAAGCCCAAAACTGTAGGAAATGATAGTTGAGGGAATTCTAAGCAAAAAATGTTAAATGAATATGAGTCCAAGTCTCAACCATTACGAAGGTACAATTACTGATGACCTTATGGGCGAAAATGGTCTCCTTCATAATTCGCCATAAGGTCATCAGTAATTGTAGCTCCGCAACGGTTGAGATTTGGACACATGTTCATATAACATTTTTTGCTTAGAATTCCCTCATCTATCATTTCCCAAAGTTTTGGGCTTAAATCTTGGGACACCCTGTATAATCTTTAGCCTCTTTAGTACGGTGGCATCTTATTTTGTTTCGTTCTTGGATTTTAGAAAAGAATGAGAATATCATTATTTGTAAGAATGTACACTAGCCTATATGTTGACTCAAGAATGAAGTGTTTGAATTTTTGATGGAAACATTATCAGAGTAAAAAGTCTTGTTTTCATCAAATAAACTTAGGCAACGCTACACCCACCTCCCTGCACACCTAACCAGGTGCATAACGCCCCTAACGCCCTCCCCCCTCAATCTTTCCTTTTAAAAGTGGGCGTAAGGAGAATGCCATAAGGACGCATAAGCTGGGCCATCAGATTCCTTGCACAGATCGCATTGAATCTCTTGAAAAATTATTTTTCTTACTTTGTAATTATTTTCAAAAGAACCTACTTAAGGCACAGCATTCTGCCGATCAAAGGCAACAGTTCACTATAAGACACATAACTAAGTGAAATTTCATGACTCTGTAGTGAATACTTTCTGATTTCTGGCCCGGAAACAAAATATCTACACCCAGCCAGCGGCCCTGCCTCCCAGCTCTATGGACGGACACCTATTGATCCCAGTGCTAACAACACCCTCCTCTTACTTTGTTAGGTGGGAGGTAAAAAAGTATAGTTGATTAGTTCCCGCATAACCTTAGAAATACGGAGAATGGTTTCGTTAGTTGTAGGTGTGGGTATCCACAAACCACTCCCTTAATATAATGCTAACCTCAGGTGCTTTACACTATGTGGTAAGACACCAGTATTCAAGGAAACTATTTTCAACTTTGGTTGATAACCATATGAATGGTTAACGTACATGAGCACATGATAATCTTGTGGATAAAGTCTTAACAACCGTATGCAGCCCATAAGGGATAGAGTTCAAGGAATGGTGGAGGTTATAGCTCATACAGCAACACTCGTGGTCATCCATGCCTTAGGTTTCTGGATTAGATAGCCAAACTTCGGATTGTTACTCTCCTGATGGGGAAGTAGAGTCTCGGATGATGGGTGAATGGATGACTTACGTAAACTTTCACAGGACTGGCCTGAAACAACCTGAATAATTTTCTTTGCTTGTCAGATGTATGTACTGTGCTGATGCCATTACACTCACAAACTGTTCTGTATGATCGCTTCAGTAATATTATGAAATAATTTCTATTCATATTTAATTTTACAACTTGCTTTTTAATTATATGAAACAAAGAACAGCAAACTGGGTCAATTAATCCCCTGCTAGTCCGATAATTGGATGTGCATATAAAAATGGCCGGCAGTTCCATATAAATCCAGTAATTAATTGCAATTGCACAACACAACAAAAGTGTGGCATTAATCCCCTCTAGACTCTGGTAATTAAACGTGCTGGGAAATACCACACACGTATTTCCTCTCGACCATTAAAGCTGATCTCGCGGCTCTTCCTCGGAATGGTTGTTTTCCGGTTAAATATATGAGTGTTAATGTTAATCCTGGCGACGTGGGGGTGTGTAGCGCTTCGAAGGACTGGTTGGGCTCAGGATATGGGCCGCCATGTCTGTTGTGAGAGTCGGAAAGAAAGAAAGAAAATGAGAGAAAAAACATGTGAAGTAATTTATCCTCATTCTTACTGTAACTGGACGATTTTATTCAGTTTAGGGAAAGCACCCAAGCAGTGGAGGAAATAATGAAGGCTAGATCTAACCCCTCCAGTTCAGAAGTCTCTCCTGAACCAATGAATAAAATTTTCTAGTATAAACATAAGTCAAATGAAAAGTCGTCATTGTACTGCCACGTATAAAACAACAGGAGGGGAGTAGATGAAGGTGGAGGGTGGATGAGTGCAGTACCCGCAGGTTACCAAGTGATGTATTTTGTGTTGTAGTTGGTCCACCTTAGCCTCTTCAGTCCCATGATGGAGTTTTATATATTATCATAGCTTCTTCTAAATGGTTTTATTGGACTTGAAAAAGATGTGCTGCAGTGAAGGGCTGAAGGTGTACAGCTAACCCTTCCACTTCCAAAAGTCTCCCCTAAACTGAGGAAACCTTTTTTTTTGTAGCAAGAACGGGGTAAAGAATACGTTTTCGTAGTGAAGGGGTTAGCGTGGTAGTGAGTTCCGCCATTCTGCAGCTTATTTCACGTTGCACATTGACAGAATAAAACAATAACATGGCTCTACATCCTCTTCTTTACACATCATCGTGACTAAGCATCATATTGCATTGTTACTCTCTCGTTACAGCACCGCGTTCATGATGAAGAGACGGCAGAGGTTAGGCTAAATTAAAGTGGACAGGATGTAGTTCAGCCGAGAGTAGGTTCAAGGAGAGGATAGCTGTGTGTAACCCTCCTGTTTCAAAAAGTCTTTCCAACAAATGTAATCGTGTAGAGGCAGAAAGAAGGAAGTAAAATGATACGTCTTGGCAATGATTAGATTAAAAGTAGTCGCAGCAGAAATGGACCTAGAACATTTTAGTTTTTCTGCCCAGTACGAGAATGCGAGTTTCCCTTGCATATAAATTACTGTGATAGTTTTTCTCTGGTGTATTTTCTGGTGTTAATTCTCGTTTTGGCCATGTGGAGAGGATGGTGAGCGAGAGACTAACGAGGAGAGTGTATGCGAGTGAGGTGGATGGGGTGCAGTGGGAGGGGGAGGCCGAAGATGTAATGGAGGGATGAAATGGAGATGTATATGTGAGAGGGGGGTGTGTGAGCTGGGAGCGGGGCAGTGAAATGGCATTGGACAGGGCGACGTGGAGGCGATTTGTTTGTGGCCACGCCTTACGGGACTGAGGCATCTGGCAATAGATAGATAGATAGATAGACAGATAGATAGATAGAATTCTCGTTTTTTTCTGACAATCAGCAGGAGAGAGAGAGAGAGAGAGAGAGAGAGAGAGAGAGAGAGAGAGAGAGAGAGAGAGAGAGAGAGAGAGAGAGAGAGAGAGAGAGAGAGAGAGAGAGAGAGAGAGAGAGAGAGAGAGAGCTTTGTAGTATGGACCAGTGGCCTGTGTAGGTATCTGCTTTTCATATATTGCTAATCCCTTGACAAAGATGAAACCTTTATTATATTCTGCCAATCCCCGGACAATATTCTCCTGCTTATACTATCCAGTCTTTCAAACTTGGGTCACCAGAGCCACTTTCACCACCCCTACCGAAGCTTGATAGACATGCACTTTGGTCCGTATGCTCGTTTGTTAAGCACCACCTCCATAATAGTCTGTTTCTGGATGTTCCGTACAATGGGGGTATTATCGACTCCGGCCCAGCTGCTCAACCTGTAGGAGAACCCTAGTCATTTCTTACCCGGAGGCGCACAGTGGTGGTCACGAATCAGCGCAGACACGAACACGCAGGGTGTTAAGCTGTCTAATATTGTGTATCAAGTGTGCTCATCGTATAATAATTCACATCAAGCACTGCAGTTGTTGTAAGGTGTAGACAGCAATAATGTGTAGGCAGTGATATATATTAATGGATAAGATATCCGTAGTAGCCTCAAAAAACCTACCAGGGAAAATTCCCATAATTCTCGACGGTGGAATCCATGAAAGCAACTCCTGCCACAGTTCTAATCACATGGAAATGTTCAACTCGATGACGTGTTCATCAGTTTCTGGCAGTGCTATGTACTTTAAGGATTTTGTTGAGTTCTATCCTCTTTAAACTATATTTATAAAACTTATTATAGTTGGTAAATGTGTTCACACATCTACTGCCAACATAATGTGTCAATGTTTTCCTTTGATATATATAAATTTATTGATATTATAGACATCCTGCCTACAACGCTGGAGGCACTTGCTATATCTGAGCTTATGCTTCTTTAATAAAAAGACTCCTTCATTATTATTTTTTTTATCGTTTTATAGGTGCTCATATATACGTTTTCCTTTTTTGTACATCTGTGTATATTTACATTTTTTGTGTGCAGTAACAACCAACTGGTATCTCTTGTAATATATATGGTGGATAATACAGTAATATCCATGGATACATGTTTCTCTTTTATGCTCATTTAGTTGCCTAGCATGTCGGTTCATCACGCCTCTCAAGGTTATTTCAGGTTATCAAAAGCTATCCATGTTGCTGGATTATAAACTAGAATTTTTCATTAAGACCATAGTAGTGCGAATGATCGACAGTATGTTAAGTAAAGGAGAATTGCGTGGCTGCTGATAGCATTAGAAGGTTGCCCATCCTGTGTGCTGGTGTGAGCGTTGGCTCATAACCTCCACTGTGGGCTTCCAGGTAAAAAGGTCTATGACCTCACCTGTAGGTTGAGTGGGTGGCCCAGATGCCATGGAATCCTTGTGTACCTGATGTGGTCAAGTCTGCAAGTTCAGTTATAATGGCATATATAAACCAGACAGTAACAGAGATGAAGGGGTCATGATTAGCAATATTGACCTAGAGGTCATGATTAACAAAACCAAGACCCAAAGCAACACAGTAAGTACACGAGATAAGCACACAGGGTTGTTGGCTTTATTTCTTGAAGTATAGCGGGACATTCACAGAAATACGACAGCTTTTCATCTTGGTTTTTATAAAGTTATATTTTCATTGTGTGAAGTTTTGCTAATGGCACCATTGAACTTATATACATTCCTTAAAAAATGCGTAGAGCAAAATAATAAAAATAATATCTGTCATATGGAGACAGATTAAAAAGATTAAATGTCCATTCATTAGAGTGAGGGATGAGTTAACTGAGATGTTTAGGTGGTTGAAAAGAATTAAATACAGGAGACATATGTAAGGTTTTAAAAGTGAGCAGATAGGACAGAACTCGAAATTATGGGTACAGAAAAAAAAAATAGTTTTAGGAGGGACATACGAAGAAACTGGGTTGGAAAAGAGTAGTGAGTGAGAAAATAATTTACCTAGTGATAAATTTGAATCTCTCTCCATTGCGGATTTCAGAAATAAGCTGGAAGGGCATATGACTGGGAAGTGTAGGGAACATAACTAATATCAGTCATTAATACACTCCGCGACAGAGCTATACGATTTTTTTTTCTTCACTCCAGTGATATATGTTTTCTTTCGCTTTTGACATTAAGATATACTTGTCAGATTTTCTATACTGTGTGGTATTCCTTCTCGCTCTTCCTTGCCTGTTTTGGCTGGAGGATGTTGTGGGTGGTGGAAAGCCATCTTCTTGACTATATTTATCTCAGTCTCGTAGTCTAGTCACACTCTGTTACAGGAGCTGCCTAGCATGTGCCAACCAGTCTACTGCATTTATCTTCTCTTCGTATGTTCTCGTGTCCTTTTACGCGTCTTACTTTCTCAGTTGTCCACTTCACTGCCTCTCATTGTCGTCTTGCACAACGCCATCACATCGTGCATTCCATTGCTTTCCTGCCCTTTTCTTTCAATGCTGTCTTCTCAGACAGACGATCGCCTTAATTAGGCGTTTTTTTCCCCCCCCTCTCATACAGCGCATTCCTAACGAGTATGATCTTGTTGTTTCGCCACAACTATAAGAATCTTTCACGAAAAATATTTAGGCGATGAAAATGCTTGGAATCTCCACAGTAATAGTTGAAAATATGCTTGTAGTCTGATAACTGGATGTGCTTTCGAAAATGCTGTGCCTTCTGTAATATCCTGCCCACGCTTCACTCCCACGCTTGTTGACGCATTTTTATCACAACAGCAAAAGGAATAAAGACAGGATATTTTTTGGCTTAGTGAATTCATCTCTGTCTGTGGATTTGTTACGGCTGCGTGTATGTGGGGAGGATGTGTGTGTGTGTGTGTGTGTGTGTGTGTGTGAGAGAGAGAGAGAGAGAGAGAGAGAGAGAGAGAGAGAGAGAGAGAGAGAGAGAGAAATAATACTCGCTTTCTGCTTCAAAATTTTAGTCCTCTCAGTGTGTCACTTTTTTATTCTTTTATGATGACATCCTGATTCATGCAGCTGCACGCAAACAAAATATTCCAACATAAAATGGAGTGATAAGAGTATATTTGCCTCTTGTTACCTATATCAGTGTGGACGGATTGCGGGATATGACTGCACTGATGGAGGCTTGTGTTGTGGTTGTGGTGGTGATCGTAGTTGTGGTAGTGGTAATAACTGTCGTAATAATCGTAGCTGTGGTAGTGGTGAGAGTGTGTGGTGGTGGTGGTAATGACAGTGATCGTTGTGTTCGTGGTAATGTTAGTAGCTTTGATCGTGTTGGTAGTTTTGATACTGGCTGTGGTAGCTATAGTATGGTAGTGGTGGTTGTGAGGCTGTAAATTGATTGGTAATGGTAGTAGGTATACAGAAGTAAATGGTAGTGTAGTGGATGTGGTATAGTGGTAGTATGTATGGTGATAGTGACTATGATGTTGGGAGGCATGTTAGTGGTTATAGTTATGGTTGTGATGGTGGTTGTGGTGGTAGGTGCAAGAGCAAGCGACACGTGATGGTAGTGGGCAGTGAGCTAGGAAGGTGGGGGAAGGAGTGGGTCTGGAGGTGTGTGGGAGAGGGGGAGGGAGGAATTGCATGGGAGGTCGGGAGAAGAAAGGGAGTATAAGAGGAAAACTGCGAGGAGGGAGGAGAAGGAGAAAGTAGAAGAAGGGAGTAGAGGAAGGAAGAGTGTAGGAAGTGGAAGAGAAGGAATGTGGTTGAAGTGAGGGGTATGGAGGAGAGGTAGGAGGAAGGGGGATGGAAGTGAGGACGAGAGGGGGAGGGGGAAAGAGAGAGAAGAAAAGAGGTAAAATGGAAGGAAGACGAGTTAGAGGAAATGGGAAAAAGAGGAATTAGAGAAAAAAGAAAAGCATGACAGCAGGTGGGAGTGAAGGTAAGAACTGCTATTGTTTGTTCACCGTTGTTCACCATAATTAGATGTTCGTCCTTTTGTAGCTTATCCACGTAGCTTAGTGGCAGAATGAGACAATACGCAGCCCCACACCCTTACTACACCAGTTCTTCGTAATTCACCACCATACTATAGTGTTAATTGTTATAGCTCAGCGGTCAAGATGAAGACATGGCAATTTTAGGCCAAGTGAAAGTGGACAGATTACAGAATAGTAAATGAGCTGAATGAGAACAAGGATGTGCCTGAGTAAAATTAAGAGTTGTGAAATAGAATGGCCAGAAATAGAATATAAAATACTATCTGGGGGTGAAGTGGATGATGGAAGGATGAGTAATCACAGAGATGATGAGGGGCTGAAACAGGGATGATGGAAATGGAAGAGTAGATAGCAATACATGGCATATACAGCTGAAGCCTCTTTTATAGTGTTGCTGCTACCAGACGATTTTATTCTGCTTAGGAGGATTTAATGAAAGTGATGGCGAAATCTGTATCTAACCCCTCCAGCTGGAAAAGTCTCCGCTGTGCTGATTGAAACAGTTTGGACGCAAGAAAAAGTACTCAAAATCGTCATCGTATTTAAGTGATTAAACTCTGCATGGTTGTTAATTGGCGCAAACTGTGGCGATACAAAAAGGTAACTAGCACATGTATCTGTCATTCTCTCTATTACCAGACGCCTCAATCCCGTAAGGGATGGCCACAAACAAATCGCCTCCATGTCGTCTGTCCAGTGCCACTTCACTGACTTGCTCCCAGCTCACACACCCCTAAAAAAATATTATCCTCTTCAAAACGACGCTGTCCATTTTCTTTCCCCTTGCCATCTCCAGACGATGTTGTTCAGGTTAAGGAGAGCTGTGTGGAGCTGGAGGGATTACGCAGAGCTTTTGTTAACCTCGACACCACGGAAGCTCTGACCCAAGTTGAATAAAATTAAAAAGGGGTGGCAGTGATGAACAGAAAAATGGCGTCTTAGTGAAGGGACTAATATATGTTACTGATGCAAACTTTTCTCCTACTCTTAACTAACATACAGGAGAAAACCATTCCTTTCAGCGCGAGGAGGCTTTTCTGATGCATCCTACTAACCCCAGACGGTTTTCTTCAGCCAAGGTGAAGTGTTTTAAACTGGAGAGGTTACGTAACATACCGTATCCTTTATTAACCCTTCCTGTCCATTGACGTCAGTTTTAAGGTCAATCTTCTTCTAGACGATTTTCCTGAACTTCTGAATGTCTCGTTCTGAAGGGTTTACTGAAGGCTTTATCCGTCAAGGTTAACCCTTTCACTACGAAGGATCCTGTATAAGCTTCATAAAATAGTCTGGTTGTCATATTTCAGTTAAAATAGTCATGTTACATGGGCTAAAGTGTAATACACAGAATAATTGCAAATGAAAAAGCGTTACGAAAAATCCTGCGCCAATAATGATACGTCACTGCAAAAGAACTCAAGCACAGAATAAGTCCATATCCAGTTCTATATGATGACGATGTATATATATATATATATATATATATATATATATATATATATATATATATATATATATATATATATAATGTCTATCTATCTATCTATATATATATATTCGTTCTTGAGTTTATGAAATTGCATTTATGAATTGCCTCGCGGGCCTGATCAAATTGTCTTGCGGTCCTTATACGGTCCGGAGGCCGGACGTTCCCCACCCCTGATCTAAAGGATTGTTCCGTGAGCCATACCCTAACCCTGCAAAAATTTTCAGCAAAATCTGGTCTTAGCTTTTTAAGTAATCCGGCTGACAGACAAACAAACAAACGCCGGCAAAAACATAACCTCCTTGGCGGAGGTAAAAATATTTATGTCTTAGGGCTGAACGAGTTAATTAACCTCTTGACTACGATGATGTCCATTTTTTATTTTTCATTGCTACCTTCAGACGAAAAACTTAGGCGTTAAGGAGGAATAGCCGGAAGTAAACTACAGTAAGTCAGGACAGTCTTACCAATAGGAGGAGGAGGAGGCAGTAAAGTAAATAACAGAACTGTGAGACGATAATGAGCAGAAACGAGAAAAATGAAAGAGAGGAAAATAAAGCAGAAACACCAAGATTATCAAACCCCTCCAGTGACTGCAGAGAAAGGATAGGAAATGCACTGTATCAATGTGAAGGGGGGAAGGAAGAAGAGAAGGAAAGGAAATTAGAATAGAAACAAATACAAACAGACTCTTCCTGTGTAGTGAAGGGAAAGAAGAACCTGGAAAACTTAATGACTGAAAGAAGGAAGAAATAAAAAAAAATCGTGCAAGGAGAATGAATGAAGGAAGGAACAGAGGAAGAAAAGGATAAATCTAGGAAAGCAAGTGAATGAGTGATGGTAGGAAGGAAGGAAGTGAGGACGGAAGGAAGGAAGGAAGGACGGAAGGAAGGAGGAAGTGATGAAATAGATAGCCTTGAGATATGTGTCCCAATCACTGCAGAAAACCCGTGATTAAAGTTGTAAAAGGAGAGGAAACAGGAAACGCAGGGAAGGGAAGTAGAAGTTAAAGAATAGGTGAAAGAAGGGAAAGAAAAGGAAGCAGGAATATTGTCGAAAGTCGAGGGAAAGAGGAAGGAATGATTAAACTGAAAACACAGAGATTTTGAGTCGTGGAGAAAGTAAGAAAAGGAAATGGAAGGAGAGAAGAAATAATTTGATGATTGACGAAAGGAAGGGAAGAAGAAACTGTTAATTAGAAATGTAGAAGTTATTAAAAAGCAGGAACAGAGAAAAAAAGAGAAAGGAAAGTCATGGAAACAGTCGGAAAAGGGGAAAAGGAAAGGAGAAGTGGTAAAGCAGAAGAAAGGAGAATGAGTAAAGGAACACAAAGAACCGAGTAAAAGCCAAGAAGGGAGAGGAAATAGTAAAGTAAAATAACAAGATTATTAAGACACGGGATGGAACTACGGAAAGGAGAGGAAGAAAAGTGAAGGAAGGAGGAAGAGAGAAGGTAAAAACACCAAACGTATGAGGTCCTTTGCTTAACTTGACAAGACTGCCGACGGAAGTGAACTAAGAAAAGGAAATTAAACTTGGAAAATTTTTGACGACTGACACAAGGATATGAGAAAAGAAATAAGATGTGAGAGAAGAATGGAAGATAAACAGGGGTGTGTATCATTCTTAACTATTTTACCTTTCAGTTAGCAGGAAAAGAGGATTTGGAGTGGAGAAAAGACAGGAAGGAAAGTTGGAATAGCGTACAAAAGAAGATAGGGAAGGAAGTAATAAAGGAAAAAAGGAGATATTATCAGTCGAGCAGAAAGAGTAACAAAATGAAAGGAAAGGAAAAGTGATGGTACAGTATGAATGAATGAATGAATGAAGGAAGGAAGGAAGGAAGGAAGGGAGGAAGGAAGAAGTAAAGCTTTCCACTGACTGCTGAAGAACCTCTACGGAAATGGAGAAAGGAAAGAAAGAAAAGAGGCAACAATCTTTGAACGTGAAAGCAGGGAATCAGAAGTGAAATAAGAGAGAAGAAAAGAATGAGGACAATTAAGAACAGTTTAATAAGACAAAAAGAAAGGAAACAAAGTAATATCACAAAATTATAAGACGCGAAAGAGTAGAAAAAGGAAAGAAAAGGAAGAGGGATGAATGAATGAATGGAGGAGGAAGAAGCAGAGTATCGCAACCAGATTTACGGGAGCCTTCCATTGACCGCGGAAGGCCCTCTAGGAAAGCCTCTTCGATTCCAGGTATCCGCAGCACCAAGTGGAGACAAATCATGCTACCCCAAACCCCCCCGCACTGGCACCCCATCGTCCCTCACCCTCCCCTCCCCTCACCCCTTCCCCTCTCACTGCTTCTTTTCCCCCCTCACCCCTTCTCCCCCACTGCCTCTACTCCCCACCCTCATCCCTTCTCACTTCACCCCGCACCCATTTTCCCCTAACCCTCACCCATATTTCTTTTTTTTTCTCCCCTTCACGTCTCGTCATTCTTTCTCCTTCAATTTTCTGCCCTCTTCTCCCCGTTTCTCTTTCTCCCATCACCCTTACTTCTCGTTCTTACCCTCCATGCATTTTACTGTCTTCTAACGTAGCTTCTTCCCCTTCCCCCCTCACCCTTTCACCCTCACCTCTGTGCCACCCTCTCTTCCCTCACCCTTACCCTTCACTCTTCCCCTCCATCCACCCCCTTATCCCCCCCCCCATCCGTGTCTTTCTTCCCCTCTCTCCAGCCTTTTCACTCCCAGACCTCCTCACCTCTCTATCCATTTCTCTTTCTCTCCACCCACTTTCTCCCCTCTCTCCACCCCTTTCACCACCACTCTATACCCCTCACATTTCCCCTCCAAACCACTCTCTCTTCCTCAACCCGACCATTCCCCCGCTCTCCATCCCTCCTCACCCCTCACCCCTCACCCCATTCTTCCTTTCCTCCTTATTCTCCCCCTCCCCCCCACCTCAGCAGCTCTCTCCTGACCGTGAATGAACCCTTTGCCCATTCATGTCCCGCCCACACCGCCTGCCGCAGTGAATGGCAGAGTAAACCAGGACAGTCCGCGTGCCTGAAAATGCCATTCATGCAGGTTTATGTGGGTGCCAGCGGATGTGTGTGTGTGTGTGTGTGTGTGTGTGTGTGTGTGTGTGTGTGTGTGTGTGTATGTGTGTATGTGTGTGTGTGTGTGTACGGGTGATGGGTGACAACGATAAGGGTGAGGTGATAAGGGTGTGGGGTGAGGGTGGTAAGGGTGAGAGGTGGCGGTGATTTGGCAGGTCAGAGCAACGTGGGGAAGGGGTGAGGATGACATGGGTAAAGGGTGAGGGTGATAAAGGTGAGGGGGTGAGGGCGATAGGGGTGAGGGTGATAAGGGTGAGAGGTAAGGGTGATAACAGCGAGGGTGATACGGTTGTTGGTGAAGAATGAGAGTGATGAGAGTGACGGGTGATGGCGATGGGAATGACGGGTGAAGGGTGAAGGAAAGGATGTGTAAGGGTGAGGATGTGTAAGGGTGAGGGTGTGTGCAGTGAGAATTATGTATGTTAGGGAGACGGGTGGGGGAGAGGATGAGGAGCGAAGGAGAGAGTGAAGCATGAGGCAAAATAATGTTCGTGGTGAGAAATAAGGGCAAGGGTTTGGGTAGGACACGGTTGGAACAATGGAGAGGACGGCAGTGAGAGAGGAGACAGAAAATGAAGGATGAGAAAGAGGGGGAGAGAATGTGGGGGTGAGGGAGAGGGGTGAATGGGGAGGGTGTGGGCAAGGGAGAGATCAGAGGATTAGGTAGAAGGTAGGGAGTGAGGATAAGGGAGAGGAAAAGGTTGGTAGGGGTGGGAGAGTGGCTCGTGCAATTAGAACTTCAGGTAAAATCGCTGGAATGTGTGGCATTTTATATTTGCGTCGACTGTGACCCGATTTGATGTGGTTGGTTGCGTGTGTGTGTGTATGTGTGTGTGTGTGTGTGTGTGTGTGGGTGTGGGTGTGTGTGTGTGTGTGTGTGTGGGTGGGTGTGGGTGTGTGGTAATGGGTGAATGGGTGACTGACAAAGAAAGGGTTGTTATGGGGAGACTATCAACAATGCAAACAGGACAGACCATTGTTAGTGAGGGTACCTGAGCACCCAATTACGCCAGTCGAGAGGTGGGCTAGTGCGGGTAGTTGTGGTGGTGATGGTACTTGTGGTAGTGGTGGTTGATAGGTTGCTGTGACAGTGTTCATTTTGGTAGTATTCGTGATGGTAGCGGTAGTTGTGGTTTTGGTTGTTGCCGCGATGATTGTGGGCGTAGTGTTGGTGGTAGTTGCGGTGGCGGTAGTGGTAATGGTGGTGCTGGTAATGGTGGTTATGGATGTGATGGAAGTGGTTGTTGTGGTTGTTGTGAGAGTTAATCTGAGTAGCGGTGGTTTTGATTGTGGTAGCATTGGTGGTGATGATGGTAGGAGTTGTGGTGATAATGATGGTTGTAATGTTGATAATAATAGTGATTGTGGTTGTGAAAATAGGAGTTGATTTTGGTAGTGATGGTGATGACAGTGGTGCTGTGGTTGTGAGATGGTGACAATAATAGTAAGAGTCGTAGTTGAATGGTTGCTGTGAGGTTGTTAGTTTTGGTAGTGATCATGTTGGCATAAATGGGCGTGGTTGTGGTGGTAGTTATGGTTGTTGTGAGAGGGGTCGTTCTGGTGATGTTGGTGATGGTATTGGCGGTTGTGATGATGATAGTGAGGATTATAGCAGTGGTGGTGATGGTCGTAGTGTTTGTGGTAGTTGTGGTTGCTGTGTGTGTGTGTGTGTGTGTGTGTGTGTGTGTGTGTGTGATAGAGAGAGAGAGAGAGAGAGAGAGAGAGAGAGAGAACCGTCACTGCAGTATTGTGACACCCAGGGTTGGCATCAAAGCCTTTGAGGAATTTAACTTTTGCAACTTTATATTTGCGCGCGCCCACGCGAGCGAGCGAACGAGCAAGCGAGAGAGAGAGAGAGAGAGAGAGAGAGAGAGAGAGAGAGGGAGAGAGAGAGAGAATGGTTATGAGTGGAGGAATTAACTTTTCATTCGCAGAGGTCTTTCTTAAGTAGAATTAAATCATCCAACAGTACCAAATACAATGTCTCTTTTTTTATTTCCTAGTTATTGTTAGTATTATTTTTGTGTCCAGACAAGCTGTAGGTATAAATGACAGGTTGTAATAACAGTCAGAAGGGTAACGAATCTCCATTGTGTGAGGCTGGAACCCACCTCGGCCACTGAAGGTCTAAGAGCTGCGTGTCCGTCACCGCATGTTGTATTGTAGTGGGGCTGGTATTGAACGTAAGCCATCCCGGCCAAGGTGATTGACAAGTTGTATGCATAAATGACATAGTTTGTCCACCATTGTTGTCGGGATGGCTTAAATTTGCTGCCACCCCCACAGCAATAAGTCAGGATGTGTGGATTCGTATGGAAAAAATCTCATCATTATGTGACGGCCAAGCATCTTGCCACTTGTGGGCGAGGGTCGAGCCCAGCACAATGTTGGTGCTTTACCAGCCGGAGTTTATCTCCCGATTATTTCATTCACCTTAGGAGAGACTTTTTGTACTTGGGAGGTTAGATGTAACCTTCATCGCGAGCGGCCATAAGCTGACGAATATCGATTGTAGAAAGGGAGAATAAAATAACAATTTTAGCAAAACTCATCTGTCCCACTCCACGGCAGGACAGACTGTGAAATCTAGAGGCTTACAGCAACTGCAAATAGTGCTATAGTTAACTTTATCAAAAATTCTATAACAATATCATAGTTACCCCCTAGAACACTTTTCCGCAACTCGCCTGGTTGCTTGGCAGTGCTGTCGACTGGAACCGCCTCCTCCTCCTCCTCTTCTTTTTCTTCTTCTTTTCCCTCCTCCTGCTCCTTCTCCTCCTTCATAATCATCATCATCATCCGCCTGGCAAAACAGCGTGGCCCACGCACTCCTTGGGGACGCTGGGGACTGGGAAAAAGTTATCATTGTACTGAAGTGATTAATTGTCGATTAGAGATTAATGAAGATTGTTTCTTACCTCTTCATTATGTCTCCTCTAAGTAACTAAAATCATCTGTTGGTAAGGAGGGTACTGGACTTCATCGTACCGGAGGGTTTTAACTCCTTCAGCCCGAGGATGTCCTTAATGTATTCATGCTATCTCAACACGATTTTATCCTATTGGGGTAGTTTTTTTTTTCTTTTTTTTGGTGAAAGGGTTAAATACAGCCTTCAGCCCCTTCAGTACGAGAAGTCTTTCCTTAATTAAAACCGTTTTGGGATGTCAAGATTGAAATAAATATAATGCCATTGAGGTGACGGAGTTACGGTGTGGGTGTGGAAGGGGGCTGCGTGTAGCGTGGATGTAATGGATGGAGGGGTAAGGATGGGAAAGAACGTAGAGGGTGGGATGGGTATGGTGGTATAAGTACACGGGTGATGGGATGGGATGTAGGACACTGTAGGATGGGGTGGAATGGGACATAGGCATCGGTCATTGTGGAGAAATGGCGTGAGTGGATGAAGGGATACACAAGGGATGGGACAGTATGGAGAAGCGGGTGGGATGGTTTGGCATGAGATGGAGAAGGGGAGTGTACGGATGGGAGGGTGAGAGGTGGAGGGGTGAGGCGAGATGATGTGGAAATGGAAGAGTGTATGAATGGGTGATGTGTAATGGAGTGAGATGGAGGAGTAAAAATGGGTGGGGTGAGGTGAGGTGGATGACTGTGAAATGGGTGAGGTGGTTGGAGTGAAGTGAGGTGAGGTGGAAGGATGGAAGGTGGAAAGAATAGGATGGGATGGCAGGGTGGATGGAATAAAGGATTACGTTGGGTGGCGTGGGAGACTGGAAGAATTTGAGGTGGTTACAGTGAATAGGGAGGAAGGGCGAGCTGATATGAAAGAGTGTGAATATAGGAAGAGGTGAGGTAGAGAGGTGAAATAGGATGAGGTGGAAGAGTGGAATGCCGTTGAGAAGTGGGCGAGATGGGGTGGAGGCAGGGGAGGTAGTAAGGGGGGGTGAGATGGGGTACAATTGTGTGGAGATGGGGTGGGATGGGGGTGAAGGCAGAATGGTGGAGGAAGAGAGTGGAGTGAGTGGGATAGGATGGAGGCAGGTGGGTGGGGTAATATTGATAGGGTGTGGGGTAGGGGCTGGAGGGATTGGAGAGGGTAGGTTAGGGGGAGGGGGGATGGAGACAGTAGGGCAAGAAGGGTATTAGGAGAAGTGGAGGGGTTGGGGTGGGGTGGAGCAAGTGTGTGGAGTGAAGGCTGTAGTGTGTGGAGAGAAGGTTGTAGTGTGTGGGATGGAGAGTGGGGTGGATTGTGTTGGATGGGGTGAAATGGAGGCAGTAGGATCAGGCAAGATTATTAGGGTGTGGGGTGGAGTAGGGTGAGAGGGTGGAGGGACAGTGTGGGGTGGGGTGGAGAGGGTGTGGGTAGGGTTGAGTGGGGTAGGGTGGGGGTAGAATTGGATAAAGCAGAGTTGAGTCGGAGTGGGATGGAGAGAGAGAGAGAGAGAGAGAGAGAGAGAGGTCAACGTGGGCGGTCGTAATCAATAGTACTTGCCCTGGCTTGATCCCTGCCACTCCTTACTGCTCGCTCACTCTCTTTAATCCTCTCTCTTATTGTCTTTCATTAGCTCACTCTATTTCTTGCACCGCTGTTACTACTTACCCCTCTCACCCTCTTTCTCCACCCCTTTCTCACTCTCACTCTTCACTCTTGTCTCACTCTTCCCTCTTTCACTC
This sequence comes from Coenobita brevimanus, assembly GCF_032717465.1. NCBI lineage: Eukaryota > Metazoa > Arthropoda > Malacostraca > Decapoda > Coenobitidae > Coenobita > Coenobita brevimanus. Next base: position 41,781,918 of record NC_136966.1, read on the forward strand.
TCTGTCATCACCCATCTTTCACTCTGTACCTCTCTCTCACTGTTTCACTTCTCAGTCCCACATTCTCTCTCTCTCTCTCTCTCTCTCTCTCTCTCTATTTGCTTGTGTGTGTGTGTGTGTGTGTGTGTGTGTGTGTGTGTGTGTGTGTGTGTGTGTGTGTCAGGGCTTGTGAATGAACCGTGTAGGAGGTGGTTTTTGATGTTTTTCCTGCCGTCACATTTTTTACTTCTTCACTCCACTCCTTTTTCGTGGAGTATTTCTGCTGCAGTCACATCATTTCATCCAGTTCAGGAGTGTTTCCCAGTAGTGGCGGGGTTAGTGCAAGCTGTGTCTGATTCCTCCACTTCGAGCTGAATAAAATCGTCTGAGGGTAGTAAGAATGAAATGAGGACGTCCCAGTACTGAATGGATTAACAGAGACGGTTTCTAATCCTTTCCGACTGATGGCTCCCTCTCTCTCTCAGCTGAATCATATGGTCTGGCGGGAGCATGCATAGTTAAAAAAATATATATATCACCATAAAAACTGAAGAGGGATGCTGATAGAAACGGCTACTAAATTCCTCAGTGTGGATTTACGTACTGTTGTTGGTGCCAGAACTGACTGAAAAAAGGCGCCATCGGATTTACTCTCTCAAGTCAAGAACGTCGTTACGGTGCATTGTGGTTTTCTTCTGTCGATTACTTTACCTTAGCATAGGATTTTCGAGATTGAGGGACTAGATACAACCCTCATCCACCTCGTTAATTCCAGAAGGCTGCCCTGACCTGAAGAAGATAATCTGACTGCAGCGAGAATAAACAAAAAATGACGTAATCGGACTTAAAGGGTTATGGGGATTATCGGAAACTGTTATCCTCTTCAATCCTGCGACCATCTTTCCTCGCTAAGTGGAGTCGTTTGGTGATAACAGGGAAAAATAAATGTAAATAATGCTTTCACAACAGTGCCATATTATTTAAACTGATCCTGCTGTTTCTAGACGATTTTATTCAGTTTAGGAGAGACAGTGAAGGAGTTAGATATAAGCCTTCATTAACCACTTCACTAGCAAAGGCTCTTCCTCAGTCAAGTAAATTCGTCTGTTAGCAGCGGGGATAAATAAGATTCATGACAGGGTAGACTGATTTAGATTCTTTCACTTGATTTTCTTCACCTCGAGTCGGTGAATCCCTTGAATACAATGACGTCTAATTTGTTCATGGTACCATCGGGTGATTTTGTTCAGCAGTTCGGTATCGGACAGCCGCCTACTACTGAACGAGATGAAATTAAGGTCATGTAATTATAATCTGAATTGGTGGAACAGTGTCCTTATGCAGAATTATGTGGTTTGGAGGTAGAAAAGATGTGAATTAATAGTTGTCATTGTATTTCGTGGGCTAAAGGATATCTAGTCGCATTTTCTCTCTCTCTCTCTCCACACACACACACACACACACACACACACACACACACACACACACACACACACACACACACACACACACACACACACACACACACACACACACACACACACACTTTTCCTCCGCACATCCTTCCGCTCAGCCTACGCTACTCCCACATGCTTATACACAACACGCACGCAACTCTCTCTGTCTCTGTCTCTCTCTCTCTCTCTCTCTCTCTCTCTCTCTCTCTCTCTCTCTCTCTCTCTCATGCTTTCCTCCGCCTTCATTTTCAGTTTTTTCTCGCTAAAATTTCTCCCCTTTTCTTTTTTCTTTTTTTTTTTTATTACATTTCCCTTCTGACATATTTTCTTCGTGCTTCTTGTGTTGTTTTTCTTTGTATTCCTTCATTCATAGCTCGTTTTCCTGTATTGTTTTTCTATACATTTTTTACTTTTCCCTTTTCCTGTATTTTTTCCTTTTTCCTTGGCCGAATTTTCCTCAGACTTCTTCCATTTCGTGATTACTTTTTATTGCCTTTTTTTTTTCTTTTGTAATTCCACGTATTTTTTATTTCTCCCTTCTTTTGTATTTTTTCCATTCGTGTTGGTGTCATTTTAAACTTTTCTTTAGCCTGTTTATTCTAAGGGTTTTTCGTTTCTCCACCTGTTTTGCTTCTTTTTTTTTTTTTAATTCCTTATTATAATCATCCTTCTTTTATATTTTCTTTCACAGTACATGTATATATATTTTTTGACGTCCATTGTATTATCGTTTTTTTGCCTTCCTCTTTGTCTTTCTGCTTTCTTGATATTTCTTTTCTTTGCATTGTCTTCTTTTCTATTGCTTTTGTTTTTACTTTCAGTTCTTGCTACTCTATATTTTTCTTTATTCATTTTCGTCCATTTCTTTCATGGTTCTTGTTCCTTCTTTCTCCTTTTCCCTTCATTTTATTCTCTCTCAGGAACACAAGAGGACAGCCACAGGAGGCCGGATGTCTCATACTTGGTACCTTCTGCTTAAGGGTATGATATTCAGTTGCGGGACAGGCAGTGGATAACTCAGAAGGCTCTCCCTCACCCACCGAACCCTCCAGCTGAACTAGCAGGAAAAGGGCGAGAAGAGATTCCATGCAGCATAGAAAAACTGACACGGAAATTTATAGGAAGGGTAGATGGGAAAATAAACTACTCCACTGCGGCCCGGGAAAAAGAAAAAGAATTATAACAAGTGTGTTGTACAAGTCTAGCCCACCGCCGTCTGTGGAGCCCCGGGCATTCCTCATCTCAGCCAGCAATTCAGAATGTCACAAATTTTTCACTACAGCGCGCTAGTGCATCTTCATAAAAAAAAAAAAAGGCCTATATAATGTTAAAAATGGTTATAGAGTTCGGTGGTGTTAATATCTCTAATTATATAATCCTCTTTATGAAACTGCACAGCCGTAAATATCGCTACCTTCTGACTTTTACTGACTGTTTTCCTCTTGTTATTTGTCATCGGCTGTGTCATTCCCTCCTTTGATGTAAAACGTCATCGTGCAGTTCTTCGGTAAAGGTAGTTTAGAAAAAAAAAAAATCGTTCTGTTTCTTACAGAAGGCCTGTTTATCTGTCTTGGCGGCTTACTGAAAGAAGTTAGAAATAATGAGAAATTTCTGTTCCTGTCCCTGATCTTTGTTCCCTTTACGTATATGATTATCATTATTATGGAGCTTGTATTAGAATGGACAGAGATTTCGTTGTGTCATTATTTCGAAAAAAATAATCTTCCCTGTCGTATGATATCATACAAGTAACTTTTCGATATTGATTCATAAATAACTTTCCAAATGATGAAAATGAAGAAGTTATCCCCTTGATAATGCAAAGAGAAAAATAACGCAGTAAGGAAACTAAGACTAAACAAAGGCACGCTAAGTGGCAAAGAACTCAGTAAGATTTCAAGGCCAATGTTACGCTACGTGCGAGATAACATCATTGGTTAACTTGGGATGCGGCCATGCGAGGAGTTTAATGCTTAGTCTTAAGTCGTATACCCAGTCTTTTATTTGTATTCGCCTGTCTAGCCCATTACTGTCATTCTGTCAGTGTAAACACCATCTACATTGTTAGGTTACTTGTTCCACTCATCCTGTTTTCTTATTTACAAACCAGTTCTTTCCTACCTTCCTTCTTAAATGAAAGTTTTCTCATTTGTAACAGTTTACGTGCGTTCTGCTTTCTCACTCTAAACATTACTTGTCTCCTTGGTACACTTCAGCATTTCAGTCAAATCTCCCCAAACTCTCCTCCTACTGAGCGCAAAGTTAACTTTCTTTATCCGTTTGTATGAAGAAGGTTCCATATGTTGTGAGTAATTTTTATTTTTCTTGTTTGACAGCTTTTTAAGGAATTTATATCCACTTAGTATTACAGACATCATAGCTGCACTGCATAGCCCAATCGTGGCCTCACTAAAGCAAGATAAAGCTGGAGTATTACTTCTGAAGGTCTATTACTTTCAATTACTGATATCAAGTCTAGGACGAAATTCACTTTATTTTGCGAAAATATATTATTTTTTCGTTTTTTAGATGCCATCCACGAATTTTAAACATTTCTTAGTCCGATATGCAGATCTTATCATTATCTCAATTGTAGTTACCCCTACTGATAGGTTTACATATAATAAGTACTATAGTTTACATTCTATTTCATCTGCAACTTCACGAATTCTTTAAAGCAATCTTTCCCAACCCCTAAGTTGCCACCCAAATGAGGGTTGCGAGGATATGCACGATAAGGCCGCAGGAATGAAACATTTTTGTCATCAAATATCATGGAACAATGCAAAAAATATGAATGAAGAAGGAAAGAACTCTTATTAATACTGTTATTTTAAGACTAATTTAATGATATCCAGGGATGTCAAGTCCGGAATCAGTACTAAGCCTTCTCCTGTTCAAGTTTTGGGTTCACCTCATGGATACGCTCACTCCAACTCGGGAAACTTATGAGGCTCATCTTCCTTTTCCAACATTCTACTTCGGTTCTGTAAACAAGGATATTCAGTTTTTACCACGAGCCAGACTCAAGCATAGGATTCCGTTGCTCCTCAGTATAACCTGCTCTGTTGTCTGTCCATCAGTTTGAAACCACGACTGGAGAGCTCATTCAGAAAAAAGAAAAAAAAAGAAAAAAGAAAAAAGAGAGAGAGACGTCACACATGAAATGTTGCAACAAAGTCCCGCTTTTAAGGAAGCTTAAAATATGACTTCCATTTTGTGTAATGAAAGTTACTGAAATTTACTGTAAATTTTCATTATTTTAAACTATCTGCCAGCAGTTTGGGTCACTAAAGTTGGAAAAAACTGCGCTTAAGTTCGTGCTTAAAAAAAAAAAAAAAAAAGTTATTGATTTGGTGTCATTGTAATATCTACATAGATTAATTTATATAAGAACATAAGAAGAGAGGATAACTGCAGTAGGCCGGTTGGCCCATGCTAGGCAGCTCTTAGAAGAGTAACTGAACTACTAGAATGAGATAAGGATAGCAAAGGTATAGATAGAAAAGAGCCTGTAGTGTTTGCAGAGATAAGCAACGTCATGCAAAGCGACAGTTGCTTCATAACTGAGTGCTGTTGGCTACATTTAGGAGTAAAAGGAGCAATAGCAGTGACAACTGCAACAGCAACAGCAGCAACCCCAACAACAGCAGTAACAACATCAACTGCAAGAACAATAGTAACAACAGCAGAGCAAGAGCCCCACATGAATTTGGGGATTTTTGTGTATCCCAATTACATAATCTTGCCTTGTCTCGCTGTTCATTGGACTGGCGCCGGCAGTGTTTATGGGAGGCTGGGTCAGGTTTGCTTACTTATAGTTGGTGTTATGGACCGACCCGCCAGCCCCGGGAATCGAACTCGATGCAGGCAAGCCACCAACTCCATTCGTTAGCCATTGTACTGCCACACTTCCTGAAAAGATGAGGCATTATTGGATTCCTCATCCCCCCTACCACTCAGATATCACAGTATCTTCGTCTGGAGATAATGGTCTCCAAGACACGACATTATGATGGTAATTACGACATTAATGAGAAGGTTGCTGCCGTTGCCGCTATTCTTGTGTTGTTGTTGCTGTGTTACAGTTGATGTTGTTATACCTGTTGTTATGTCACTGTTGTTGCTGTTGTAGTCGTCATGGCCCAACTTCTGTTATTGATTTCACTGTTGCTGCTGTAACTACTGTTGATATGTCTGTAATAGTTCTTGCTTTTATAAATAATAGGGTTGCTGCCACTGCCTTCACCACTGCTGGTAAATGTATGATGCACAACCCTCAAATGTGAAATACGCTTGGCTGTTGTCCTTATTGTGGTGCAGATTGTCATTATGGGTGTAAAGCGGTGCAGGGAATGGCCCGACCCGCTGCTTCCCCTCACGCTCATTAATACACCAATTAGGTTCATTAGTAAAGCAGTTAGGCACGTTAGAGGCCTTGCATGGATTCGATTACAGCACTTATCGACTGGGTAAATAAGTTATGTTTTCTTGTAACTACTGTATTAAAATATGGAATGTATGAAGAAATGTTTTGTATTTTCGTCAGCTTACCATAAACAATTTTATTCAGTTGAGGAAGCTCTGGTAGTGATGGAGCTTACAAAGCACTGTTCAGAACTGGAAGGAATTACTACAAAGAGAAATTTTTGTTAGTCTTGGACGAAATTTTAAGCTGTCTGACAACAAATGAAAATTTTAAAATTTCTTTGAACATATGAGTAGTATAAGAAGAATCTTTCCTCTTTGCTGCATTTTGGATCAGCATCATAACACATATACAGGTGTGTAAAACTTGAACCAGGGACGGTAGTGACGCCGGTCTCGTACAAGTGGCTAGGCCAACTGAAGTGTGGGATTGTCCAACACATTTATTGCTGATTCCCTGTCGTAACTTAGATTTGTTTTTGCAGGAAGAACTAGACACATGGGATGATCTTACATTTTACTTTCTTTGTTCTTTACCACAGAAAACTAATATAAGCTAGAATAATTTTCCCCTGAATACTTTATTTAATAATTTTTCAAGAAGAGAAAGGAGACATGATATCTGTTATCGCCCTCCCTTGTCCTCCCTTCAAAAATTAAATCATAATTACGTGAGGGAATTGATCCCAAGTTCTTTTGGCGACTCTTGCCCAGGAGTGTTCTTGAATCAGATCAACAGCTTAGGTATGAAAGATTATTTCATAGTGTGTGGCATCATCGATTTTTATTTTTTTTCAATGCTTATTGGATCGGTTCTGCAACTCTTCAGCTTCTGGTGCCACTGTCTTCCCCTGCGAATCATGCTTTTTGGCTTCCCCGATACGACATAAACAAAACACAGGACCAACCCAGAAATGGAGGCAGACTTGAGGGGCACCTTTTCAGGAAGCACGTCAGGTATATCTTGGATGGGAAGTCGTTCAAAAAATTCTCACAGTATTTTTTTTTTTTTTTGTATGTTAGTAAATTTTATTGTTTGTCATTACCTAAGACTAAACTCCGGCTGTTTGGTAACGAGTCACCATGGTGTACATTATGAAAATAATTCACAAATAAAAACTAGTCGTTTTCTTTGCTTCTGGTACTCGGATTGCAAGGGAAAGTGTCTTTGGCGGAAAAGGAAATCTGTAAAGACTGTATGTAACCTCTCCGTTTCTCAAAGATCCCTCTAAACTAATAAAAAAATCGCATTAGTTTAGCACTAACCAATTACAAAATACGTCTTTGTAGAGATGTAGATAACGTCATTACAACAAGATCTCCCAGAAGGACATAGGCAAAGCAAGAATGAATTGAAGTTAAAGAGTTCTTACTTGACTGTACGGAACAATTTCGAGCGAGCAAGCCTGATAATGTTGCCGGAGCTTTTCAGAGATGTGTGTAGGTCCGCTGTAGCTTTAATACTTTCCTGGATAACTGAGTTTGATGATGTATTTGGCACCAGAATGAAATACAGGGTGGATATCATTTTCTAGTCTGCATCATTTACTTATTTCCTATTCTCACTGCTACACCCAGACCCACAGCAGCAGCCTGAGCCGTCCCCACAGCACATAAGATACTGCCAGATGAGCTCCTAGCAGAACACTATTTACGGACCACTCTGTGTAAAAGGCCTCTGATGTGGAGGTTGTTTATAAGCTGAGTACCACTGTGGATGCATCACATTAATGTCAGATAAGACCTCGTTGAAGCGAAGGATATTGTATCTTATTTTTGGCAAGTGTTAACCCCATGATTATGATTCTTTTTATTACTGGTTTTATTCTTGGCTCGACTTTCATCTTCAACTCTTTTGCCATGTTTGGTCCAGACAGGATCAAACCTTGTCTTGGTTCACTTTGCGATGTGACTTTGACCTGTTCTAAAAAACTATTCTCTCCGTCCTTGCCTGTCCTTCAATACTTCCACCAAGTTTGGTTCAAATCGAATCAAAACTGTATGACCTTGCCTTAGAGTCTAAGGTCCGTATTCACTTCGAGTAAGAAGGCTCCCTAGCACCTGTTCCCTAACGATTTATTTTCCAAACTACCCGTTAATATCCTTTCCTTTGCTTCCTCTTGTCTTTTTAATGTCGACACAGATTGCACGAATATCACACAAGAATACAGTAACGGGGCAGGATCAGAAAATAATGAACCGCTAAGGAGCAGGTGTTAGTAAACTTCCCAACCACACCAGAATATCGACTTGGTCTCAGACGTGAATCACTACATCGCTGCCTAATTTTCAAGCGTCCACTCAGATTTAATGTTAATCGGATGTAAATTTTAAGATGACCTTGACCTAATGATTAAAAAAGCACTAGGTCAACCCCCGGGATGACCTTCAACGCTTCCATCGAGGTTGGTCGAAATCAGATCAGAGTTATTTTTTTTTGTTCACACACACACACACACACACACACACACACACACACACACACACACACACACACACACACACACACACACACACACACACACACAGCAAAACAATACCCCTCTCGCGCTTTCTCACAGGCAAATGTAGTAAAAGGCGCTGACCACTTCACCACTACGGCATCATAGTCTTTTACCCGAGCAGTCATTACATTGTTTTATTCAGCGGCGGAGAAAATGTAAAAACTAGAGGATTATTTATTTTCCAGTTCGAATACTCTTTCCTGAGCTGAAGAAAATAGTAAGGAGGTAATAATAATAATAATAATAATAATAATAATAATAATAATAATGATAAGCCATAATACTGACGGGATTAAGGATATTCTAGTCCTAATCCACACACATTTTTTTCCCTCCAGTTCTTTCAACGCTCCACATTCCTCCATCTTTTCTCTCCACATTTTTTCCCCCCTCCACATTCCTCCATCTCTTCTCTCCACCATAGTGTTTTCTGTCCACCTTCCTGTCTCTCTTTTTCTTGTTTTCCAGACATCACTACCATACTTATTCCTGCCTCTGTCTCCTTTCATATCACTCCTCCTTTCTGTTATTCTCCCGTCTGTGTTTTTCATCTTCACTTATTTTTCTCCTTTCATTTAGACGTGGAAGGATCTGTAGGAGTGGCCTTGCCCGTCTGTCTCACACTAACGTCTTTGGAAATGAGGTGATTTACTCCCCTAGCCTTTAGCGACCACACCACACCATAGCACACCACACAACTTTCTCGTACCACACTACTCTTTCACATCACACCACACCAAATCGCCCTTCCACATCATACCACGCCACGCCACACCACACCACGTCACACCATACCGCTACACCACACCACACAAAATCACTCATCCATAACACACCAAGGTCGTTACTTGAAGAGCCCTGAAGCTCCCGCATAGTGTATTTGATCTCCATTTCTCTCTCTCTCTCGTATTACACCCTCGCGTGATAGCCCAGAGTACTGTTGTAGGCTTTGTGTGTGTGTGTGTGTGTGTGTGTGTGTGTGTGAACAGTTTTGATCCCTACTTTGACCAAACCTGGTGGAGGGGTTGAGGGTTATGCAAGGGTGAAAGAATCGATTTTGCAAGTACTCAGTCTGAGGTTAAGGTCACAGGGCGAGATCAGCTTAGAATTGATCTGATTTGGACGAAAACTTGGTGGAAAGGTTAAGGGTCAGGCAAGGACGAAGTGAGAAAAGCTATCTCAGAGCAAGACGAAAGGACAGACTTAAAATGTGTCTTTCTTATAATGAAATCTTACCGTAATACCTGACAATAGTTTTTTTTTTTTTTTTTTTTTTTTTTTTTTCACTTTCCTGCCTCCCTTTTCTCCCTAGTTTTTCTCTCCTTATACAATTTTCTCTCCGACTTACTTCCTCCTGATTTTTCCGATGCCTTACTTCTTTTTTTTTTTTCCTTGCCCTTCCTGCCTCATTTTTCTTCACTTTCTTGTGTGTGTGGCTCTCTCTCTCTCTCTCTCTCTCTCTGTTCCCTATTCCTCAGTTTATTTTCTCTTTTCTTCCCAAATTCTTTCTCTCTGCCTCTTCTTCGTCTTTCTCATATTTCCTTGTTCCTTCCCTCTGTACTTCCACTATTCCCTCCTTCTCTCCGCTTCCCCCTCCCCCCCTCCTCTTCCCTTTTTCTTTCGTCTCCTTCCCTTTCCTGTCCTTCTCTCCTTCTTTTTCTTCTCTCATTCTCTCTCTCTCTCTTTTTTCTTCTTCTCACATTTTCCCTCCACTCTTTCTCAGTTTCTCTTCTTTCATTCTTTCTTTCCCTCCTGCTTTCCTCCTTTCCTTCCTCAACCTTTTTCTTCTCATGTTTTTTTTCTCTTCTCTCCTCCCCGCTTCATATGTCTTTCCTTCCTGTCTATTCTCTCGTTTCTTCATTCTCTTTTTCTTTTCCCTTACCTGATTCTCTGCTTGCCTACATTCCATTCCCCTACCTGCCCACTTTCCCTCCTTTCCTCCCCCTTCCATCCATCCCTTTTCCTCCTCTGTGTTTCCTTTTTTCTCTCCTTCTCTCCTTCCCTCCATTCCTCCCTTTCTCTGCCCGCTTCTTTCCTCCTCCCCCCTTCCTCATCTTTTCCCGTCTCCTCTCTTCATCCTTCTCATTGTTCCTTTCATATATTTTCTTTCAGTGCATTCCATCCTCCGCCTCCTTGCCTTCATTCCATCCTTCATTCCAGTTTTTCTTCCTCTCATTTTTACTCGGTATGTCCATCCTTTTACCCTCTTCTATCTTTCTCTCCAACTGTCCTTCCCTCTCCACCTCTTGTTTTCCCTCATTCCCATCCCTACTCTCTGTCCTCTTCCTTCCCTCCTCTCCTCTTTCCTCCCTACTCCCACTCTCTATTTATTTCACATTTCCACCTTCCAGTCCCCGATTTCCTCCCTGTCTCTACTATTCCTTCATTTCTTCTCTCTCTTTTCTCTTACTTTTTTCCTTTCTCTTCATGCCTTTTTTTTTTTTTCCAGCCTTCCTGTTGCTGCTCTACTTCTCCCTTTTCTCTTCCGTCCCTCAATTTTCTGTTCCGTTCTTCTCACCTCTTCCTCTTTCTTCCATCCTCGTTCTTCCTTCCTATCCCCACTCTTCATGTACCTCTTTTTCCAGCCCTTCTGTCCTTTCTCTTCTCACTACACCATCCTTCCTGTTTTTTCCTCCATCCCACTCTTTCCTGCTTCCGTCCCTCTCCCCTCTTTCCCCCTACCCCCGCTCTCCATCTCTCTCTCTTTTTTCAGTCTTCATATCCCTGCTCTCCTCTCCTCTCTCTTTTCTCCCCCCGTCTCCCCCCCCCCTTCCCGGCCTGAACGAGTCCTCAAACAAGGGCGGTCTAAAGATAGCCGCAGTCCTGTCAGCCTCAGCACTGCCTTCCTGCCTGCTTTCCTGCCTCCCTCCCTTCTTTCCCTCCTTCCTGTCTTCCCTCATGCCTGCCTGCCTGCCGTCTTTCCAGCCTGTAATCTCGCCTGCCTGCCCTCCTTCCTTCCTTCCTTCCTGCCTGCCTGCCTGCCTGCCTGCCTGCCTACTTTCCAACTTTTCTTCCTGCCTGCCTTCCTATTTGATTTCCTTCCGTCCTGTCTACCTGCCTGTCATCACTTTCCCACATGTCTCTCTGCATTTTTACTTGCCTCCCTGTCTGCCTTATTTCCTCTTTGCCTGTCTGCCTTGATGCCTACCTGTCTTCCTGCTTCCATTCAGTCTTTCATATCTGCCTACTTTCCTTCCTGCCTCCTTCATACTTGACTGTCATCTTGCTTTCCCTCCTTTTTGTCTGTCTGCTTTCCTTCCTTCATGCTTTCCTTCCTTCCTTACTTCCCGCCTATCTTCACTTTTTTTTACCTCTGCTTAACTGTCTGCCTTCTCTCCTTCCTCCCCTCCTATCTTCCCTCCTTTCCGTCTTTCGTGCTTCCTTGCCATCCTTCCTTCCTATCTGTCTAACTGTACCGTGCATTCCATATGGCCTTCCTGTCTCATCCTTGCCTGTCTGCCTTTCGTACCTCTCTTCCTGTGTCCTGCTTGCCTTCATACAGTGCTTCATATCTGCTTACCCCGTCTGCCTTCCTCCCTGTGACCTGTGTTTGCCGTTCATTTATTCCCTCCTTCCTTCCTCCGTCCAGCCCATCTTTCCTTCCCTCCTGCTGTCCATCCATCCTTCCTTCCTCTCTTCCTGCCTTCCTCTCTTCCTGCCTTCCTCTCTTCCTGCCTTCCTCTCTTCCTGCCTTCCTCTCTTCCTGCCGTCCATCATGCCTGCCACCCAGCCAGCCTTTACCGTGCCTGGCTGCCTCCCTGCCTGCGTTGTGTTTTATGGGGTAATTAGGGCAGAATCAGCGGGTTTGAGGGCTGGATCACGGCAATCGGGTATTTTTAGCAGCTGCACCGGGAACCTTATCACTGGCTCCCTCCCCCACATAGTATCATGCCACTGGTGAAGCACGCACCCACTGATTGAATGGCAATTAGCTGTGGCTGGTGCACGCATGTAACTCTCAGGCTTCTGTGACTTGCTTATAACTGAGTAAATATTCTGGCGTTACCTGTAGTAGAATACGGGTATTAAAGGTGTTCCGATCTTGGAAGGGTTAATTATTTTAGTTTTAAAGTCTTGGATTCTGTTACTGAGTCTCAGCTGAATTAAACCTTCTGCAACTTAATGATGGAGCTGTTTTGATGACGAGGTTTAGGAACGCTGCACTGTCATCATACACACTATAAGAATACTGCGATTTCTTTATGCTGAAACAAAGGCCAAAGACTAAAACCAGCTAAAATGGCCCTTGTTAAGAAACTTGATCATAAGAAAGCGAAAATCAGGATCCATTCATTTTGAGATGTCTGGACACGTTGCGTTAAAAGTCTGGAGGGGAACAGATAAGATGACGAAGACTATTGCAAAGCTGACCAGCATATACGAAAGACTAACTCTTGCATTAGAGAGCTGGACAGAAAAGGTGTGAGAGTGTGTGGACAGCCTGGTAATGTGTGCCCTGAGTAGAGGGTGTGGTGGTATGCATGCAGGGAGTTAGGACAGTGTGTACATTGTAATAGCGACAGCAGAGAGAGAGAGAGAGAGAGAGAGAGAGAGAGAGAGATAACTGGATCAAATCAGTGAGTAGGAAGCGTTGTGGAGAGAAGTAATGAAGAGGCAATTGAGAAAAAAAGAAGAGAGAGAGAGAGAGAGAGAGAGAGAGAGAGGGAGAGAGAGATAACTGGATCAAATCAGTGAGTAGGAAGCGTTGTGGAGAGAAGTAATGAAGAGGCAATTGAGAAAAAAGGAAGAGAGAGAGAGAGAGAGAGAGAGAGAGAGAGAGAGAGAGAGAGAGAGAGAGAGAGAGAGAGAGAGATCCAACATTGCGACGAAGAGACAGAGGCTGAAGGGAATCAGTGAGAGGAAATTTGTTCATGATACTAAAGGCCTTTGTTTATTTATCTATCTATCTGTCTATCTGTCTATATATCTATTGCCAGATGCCTTAATCTCGGAAGGGGTGGCAACAAACAAATCACCTATTTGCTCTATCCGATATTTTGAAAAAGTTGTACATTGTGACACACACACACACACACACACACACACACACACACACACACACACACACACACACACACACACACACACACACACACACACACACACACACAGAGAGAGAGAGAGAGAGAGAGAGAGAGAGAGAGAGAGAGAGAGAGAGACTGGAAGCGGGCAACCAAGAAACGAGGTTTTGTAGTCAGTGGTCTTGGGTGTGTAAGTTGTGGTAGCAAAAATTATACCAAAGCCCCCAAAAGGAGGATGACCAGGAACATGAATGGAGTGTAAAATGATACCCAGTAAAGCATCCCTGATGGAACCTGTACTGAATGCCACAGTCAGAGTTATTAAGTCAAGGGTGGATGAAAATCTAAGCCTCGTTTTTGTCGTCCAAACTGACGGATTAGATACGAAGCCATCTTCGGTGAAACCAAGCTGCCCCGTTTTTGTTGGCCAAAGTGATACGAAGCCAGCTCCAGCGTTTGTCATCGAAACCAAGACAGTCTTCGTATCTCACCCAAGCTTGGTCGGGAGCAGTCTTGGTGTAGCTTGAGGAGAGTGAGATTGGCCAGCAAGGACACGTAAATGATAAATATGATGAAATTAGCACTATATACCTAAAATTAGGATACAAGTGGCTAATATTAACGACATACAGAGCCAGTACAGCACAAATAACGGCTACATGTAAATTGCATATTCGTCAGAAGATCTTCTTCGGCGAATCCCTCTGTTTACTTTGCGATTGGCACGTAATTTTTCGGTTCTACGTATCCTGGATTGTTTTTGCGGACAGAAACCAAGCGCCCCAAGACGCGCTTCGAATCTCAAGCTCCAGCTTAGACGGCAAAAACACGGCTCTAGCGGAAAATCTCTGAAAACACAAAAGACACAGGCAGTTGGATGACATTTATAGGGTTGGGAGCGGTCACCCTTCTTTAAGTATGTTGAATGAGGACAAATTTCCGATGAGAAGAAAGTTTGCAACCTTTACAGTCAACGATGAAAGGGTTTGTTTAGACGGTGTCAGCACGGAAGCGCAGTTCTTGAGATCAACTGGAGGAACCACATTTAACTGTACATTTTTTTTTTTTAACCGCTGAAACCAGATGGAGCAGATAGTACACCACAGATACCATTATAGAGCAGACTGAATCATTATTACTGACACTTGCTCTACTGACCTCTCCCTGGAGCCATTTTGACGTGGACAATACAAACTTCCCGCCGAACCATCTCTGTAATACACCAGTTTATACGATCCCAGTTTTGCTCAGAGTATCAGCATTAGGACTCACATTAACTCCTTCAGTGTCTGTCTATCTATCTATTGCCCGACGCCTCAATCCCGTAAGAGGTGGTCATAAACAAATCGCCTCTGTGTCTCCCTGTCCAGAGCCATTTCACTACCTTGCTCGCTGCCGACACCCCCCTCTCTCTTATACCTCTCCACTCCATCCTTCCACCTCACCTCGGCCTCCTCCTCCCTCCTCCCCTCCACCTCACTCGCATACACTCTCCTCGTTAGTCTCTTGCTCTCCATGTGCTTTCTAAGATAAATAAATCTGCTGGTACTGGCGTGGGTGAAACAGAACAAGTGTTAGTGTAATGAAGAGCTTAATGGAGCCTGTTTCTGTTCTCTTTACTTTGAGGTAACCTTCCCAAAGTGAGTGAGAATACAGTACCAAGGGCGTCATCAGGGTGAAGGGATAAGGCAGAGTGTCGTCTCTTCTCTCACCTTGGTTGATATTCCGTCCCGTCGGATCACAAGGAACAATTCTCTCTCTCTCTCTCTCTCTCTCTCTCTTTATTCTACTCTTCTCGACGCTGTTTCTACTCTTTCTCATTCCTGCCCCAGCATCTTATTTACACCCACTTGTCGTCCGAATGTCCATAAAAGTCGGCCGAATCGTTGTGTGTCGCACGCCTATCCCACTAAAGCCATCCTGGGCGGCAGCTTCACTATGCCGTCAAAGTCCACAGCGCTTACGGCCTCGTCTGATCTTCCCTCATTCTTTCACTGCAGGTCGTCACCAAACTTTGCTGTGTGTGTCTGGACGGATAGGGAGCTGTTTCCTGTCTTTTGCCTCTTCTCTGTAAATTAATCGGTTATTATTCTTATATTTTAGAGATTTTAGAGAAACAACTTTACATATCTACAGTTTACCACGTCACACTGCTAAAATGATGGATGTCGACAGGGATTTTAGGGAATTAGGTGTGGCTGTGTCTAGGTTATAATTAGTGCTTTATAGACGACCATACTGTCCCGGGATCGAACCTGTGACTGATCGACTGACTATCACCTCATGTTGTTGGTCACTGTACGACCAGAACTGCTGATTGGATAAGGTGTCCGATTTCTTCCCGGCCGTGACCCTTCAGGTGGGACACTAACAGTACTGCGACAGTGCCCACTGATATTACCCTGCCAGGATCCCGGCCTGACGTCAGTCAACCAGGTCTTTATGTGTGTCCCAAGGCACCTTTTAATAATAATAATAATAATAATAATAATAATATGACTACCAAGTTTACAGCGAATATGGTAAACAAAATACAGTATATTTCTAATATCACTGAACACTGAGTTGCATGTTGTTACTCCAGCCAAACTACAAGTCACTGTATTCAACTTTTATTATTGCCGGCACCGGACAATTTTCTTAAGCTGAAAGATATTAGAGAGTTAATATGATTATTTTTCTCGTCTACAGGTAAAGATTGGGACCTGGGTGGTGACATGGAAAAGTGGTAAGTACTAAGTCTTCTTTCGGGGTTTGAGTCCTATTCTTGTTGAATTAGAATATGTAACACCTCCTCCTCAGCGATTTAATTTGGGGTATTACTCTGTGAGATTCTCTTGTATGTTACTGAAGCAAACTGTGATGATAATGAAAATATACAAAATAACCTGTAAGTTAATATCAAGGTGTGACACGTGAAGGAAGGCCTGTCTCCACCTGCCACAGATAATAGGGAGGTTTGTTTCTTCCATGTCACGTTGTTTTTAGAAGAGACCTTCGAAACTGAGGGTGGCACGCTTCATTACTTGGGTGCTCTTCTTAGCAGAAAAAAGATAAAAAAAAAAAAAAAGTGCTCAGGTTGAAGTGCTTGAATGTGTTGATCACCACGTCCAACACCACCAGCTCCATCACAACAACATTAACAACCTGATCAAAAGTACTCGGAGAGCACAAACAAGCCGCGTCCGAAGTTTGACCTTTGTCAGTGACCTTGACCTTTGATCAATATGCACCATGATCGAATCACTTCTTCCCAGACCCACACTCAATATGTGTACCAGTTTTAATCCAGATCGCGTCAGCATTCTTAATATATGGTGCTAACATGCATACAAACGTAGCTCCAGACACAGAAACAGCCTTGATCACAACAGTGTCTTCGACATGGTGATGGCATGGCCGTCACCATCACACTACTACGGCTTGTTTCTTCCACATCACCACTACATATCCACACAACCATGCCATCACAGCCACACTACCACACTCTCACCTTAGCACCAACCACAACTACCCCACAATCACGCTACCACACCACTCATCCACACCACTTGGTGGTGGCCACCATCATCCACTCACTTGATGTAGTGCTACCTACTAATTCCTTCACTTTTTTCGATCAGTTTTTGTGTCCGCCCTCCTGTCTTCCTATTCTAATAGCCTTCTTTACACTTCATGTGGTTCTGCGCTGAGTGACAAGTCTGATGGTTTCCTGTAACCCAGGAAACTGTTTACAACGCTGGGTAGTAGGCATATAACCAAATTACGGGATGAAGAGAAGGTGTCCCTGTTACCTGGCTGGAGTGAAGCAAATGCTGCGTCCTCCCTGTTTCAAATCATTACCCCTTTCTCCTCGCCACAGGGAACATCAGTTCACTGCACGGGACAGCCCTGCAGGGGCGGTTGCTTGCTTGTGGGTGATGAGTCTGCTTGGCCAGACAGACTGAGATTGAGACAGCAACAACACCCACACCATAACACCCATCACCACCACCGCACATCCTCAGCCACACTACCACATCCCACATCCCACACCATAACACCAACTACCACCACCACCACCAATCCACAGCCATACTAGCACACCCCACACCCACACCATAACATTCACCATCACTGCCCCACAGCTATCAGCTATACAGTCATATTACCACACCCCACACCCACACCATAACACCCACCACCACAACCACCACACTAACACACCCAGCACCTACGTCATAACACACATCACCACCACACAGCCACACTACCACACGCCGCTCCCAAGCCATAGCACCCACCGCTTTCCCAGATCCCAACTACCAGATCCCACACTCACATCATAACACCTACCACCATCACCACACAGCAACACTACCACACCCTGCACCCACACCATAACACTCACCACCTTCACCCCACAGCCATACTACCACACCCGGTACCCACACCCACACCACACCACCTACAGCCACACTACCGTTTCACACTTTCATATCACGAACACAGGAACGCAGCCACACCAACGACCACAGCACACCACCACAACCACACCAACTACCACAGCACACCACCACAACCACACCAACTACCATAGCACACCACCACAACCACACCAACTACCATAGCACACCACCACAACCACACCAACTACCACAGCACACCACCACAACCACACCAACTACCATAGCACACCACCACAACCACACCAACTACCATAGCACACCACCACAACCACACCAACTACCATAGCACACCACCGCAACCACACCAACTACCATAGCACACCACCGCAACCACACCAACTACCATAGCACACCACCACAACCACACCAACTACCATAGCACACCACCACAACCACACCAACTACCATAGCACACCACCACAACCACACCAACTACCATAGCACACCACCACAACCACACCAACTACCACAGCACACCACCACAACCACACCAACTACCACAGCACACCACCACAACCACACCAACTACCACAGCACACCACCACAACCACACCAACTACCACAGCACACCACCACAACCACACCAACTACCATGGCACACCACCACAACCACACCAGCTACCATAGCACACCACCACAACCACATCACCAACACCACAGCCACACAGCCACAACCACACAGCCACAACCGCACCCTTACAACCACAACCACACTACAACAGGCACACCACCGAATCACACCATACCATACCACCACAACCACACCAGCATAACTATACTGCCACAGTCACACCATACCACATAACACCATTCTATACCACACTACACCATTCTATAGCACACTACACCATTCTATACCACACACACCACACCACACCACACCACACCACACCACACCACACCATACTACTCCATTCCACACCACACCACACCACAGCTACACCATACCAGATCACCACAGACACGCCACCAAAGCCACACCACTACAGCCACATTACCACACCCCGATAACCTAACTACCACAGCCACACCACCACACCCACACAGCCACAGCTACACCACCACCACACCTGCACCATCACACTCACATTACCACAACATCACAGACATAATCACACCACCACACCACACTGCAATAATCCACAGCCACACCTCGCACCACTACAGTTATTAAGGCACGACCACACTACCCTACCACCACCACACCACATCAACACCACCACACCGCAGCCACACCACCACACCACACTAAGGATGAGAATCAGTATAGCATCGTCCACCTGAATTGCACGAGCCCCGGTCACCCTTTCACTACGATGCCAGCTTTTATGTCTGTTCTTGCTATCACCAGACAATTTAGTTCAACTTAAAGAAGATATTTGTGAGTGAGTTATTTATAGCCTTCGTCAACCCCTGCATTACGAGATTCCATGAGACTGACGTAAAGCAGACGTCATCGCATACAAAAGGCTGAATAAAAACTAAGGCGATTTTTTTACAATTTCTCTCTCTCTCTCTCTCTCTCTCTCTCTCTCACTCTCCTTGGTGGGTTGAGACAGCTGGCTGAGGGAGTCTGGTGAACGGGAGGAAGGGAGACTCATGAGGGAGAGGAAAGGGAGGATAAGGCAGGTAGACTCAAGTAGGTGGGTGAGGCATTGAGGGTGAGGCACTGAGGGTAAGGCAGGTGGGCGAGGCATTGAGGGTAAGGCAGGTGGGCGAGGCATTGAGGGTAAGGCAGGTGGGTGAGGCACTGAGAGTGAGGCAGGTGGATGAAGCAGGGAGGGTGAGGCAGGTGAGTGAGGCAGGGGCGAAGAGGCAGGTAGAATAAGACAGGTGACGCCCAGCCAACGCCCTTGTAGTTTAGGCTGACCGGAAACGCCGTAAAAGGAGAGAGAGAGAGAGAGAGAGAGAGAGAGAGAGAGAGAGAGAGAGAGAGAGAGAGAGAGAGAGAGAGAGAGAGAGAGAGAGAGAGACTTTCTCATTAACAAGTAAGGGGAAGAAGAAAAAGTATGGCAGGAGGAGGTAAGGTAAACCAAATGAGGCAAGAGTCGTGAGGCAAGACAATGAAGTAAGACAGGTGTGTTAGGTAGAGGTAAGGCAGGACAGAGTAGGTGAGGCAACTACAGGTAAGACAGGTACTGGAGAGGCAGGAAGAGGTGTGACAGGTGCAGGTACAGGTAAGGCAGGACGTGTGAGGAGGAAGGAATGAGGCAGGTACAAGTGGGGCAGGAACAGGTAAGGCAGGTACAGGTGAGCAAAGCAGGTGAAACGGCTACGGGTGAGGCAGGACAGGTGAGGCCAGTAGAGGTTAGGCAGGTATAAGTCTGCCTGATACCTGTCTGGGTGGACCTCCTCTTGTGGCCAAATAAGGTACAGTTTTTATTTTATTTTTATTTTTTCAGGATTAACTCGATGCCTGAATATGGTACAACGATGCCACTTAGTTTGGCTGTTAATGTACGGAGGTGTAGGTGGATGCTGTCACTGGGTGTAGGTGGGTGTGGGTGTAGGTGGATATGTAGGTGTCTTAGTAACTGTGGATGTAGATGTGGGTATGAGTGGTCGTAGAAAGGTGTGTGTGTGTGTGTGTGTGTGTGTGTGTGTGTGTGTGTGTGTGTGTGTGTGTGTGTGTTAGTATATTATGTAGTTGGATGCGAGTGTAGATTTACGTGGGCATTGTCGAAGGAGTGTGTGTGTTTTTTTTCTTTAAAGATGTGGGAATAGGTGAATGGAAGTGTAGGGGAGTTTGTGTATTGATGATTTTTGTATGTGGATGTGGGTATGTGTGAGTGTAAGAGTAAGTGTTTTGGGGCGTAGGTGGCAGTAAGTCTAAGTGCATTTTGCTAAGTGACTGTGCGTGCTGGGTCTGTAAGTGGGTGTGGGTGTAAGTAGGAGGGGGAGTGAATGGAGTGTCAATAAGTGTGGGTGTACGAGTAGGTGGGAGGGGTTAAAGAGTGTAGAGGTAGTATTGATGTCAGTGGTTGTGGGTGTAGGTATAGGTGGGTGGACGTCTGGGTGTAATTTAGTGTGAGTGTAAATGGGAGATTTCAGTGGGTGTGTTAAGTAAGCTGCGGAGAGAACGAGCCCTGAGCTAGTTTTTGTGCCTTTGTTGTTGAACCTGGAAATTGTCCCCGCCTTAACTCCCCCCCTTCTCTCTCTCTCTCTCTCTCTCTCTCTCTCTCTCTCTCTCTCTCTCTCTCTCTCTCTCTCTCTCTCTCTCTCTCTCTCTCTCTCTCTCTCTCTCACACACACAC